>NW_015114803.1:0-12344 GCF_001443285.1 Poecilia latipinna
TTTTTAATAAAAAAAAAAAAAAAAAAAAAAAAAAAAAAAAAAACGCAATTGCATTGAGTTGCAGAAAGTTATTTGTTGTTGACCTACATCTTGACCAATCTAAATTTTAGTTTGTTTTTTTTTTTTTTTTAAGTTTTCCAAATCAGTTTAAAAATCAAACATTAGTTGACTGTTTCTCAGGAAAACTAAAAATTCATTCAATTTCAGATTGGAGAGCAAATTTCTGAAAATGAAAATTCAGACACTTCTTTCTTTAAACAGCCCGATGTTCTTGGTTCCTCCCTTTCTGTAGATCATTCTCACACATTTTCCCTCATGTTTTCCTTTGGAAGCGAATATGCAGCGTCTCCAAATGCACTTGTGTATGGAAGTTAGATAATTTGGATGACCTTGTGAATCTTTATCAATAAGCAGAAACGGATCATTTGATCTACCTCATTTATTAAGATGTAGAAATAGTTTTGTAATACTGCAGTTTTCTTGAATATCCTACAAAACATACAAACAGGATACATTTCAACTTCATTAAGAAAAAACAGTCAAATAAATATATAAAAACAACATTTCCCTCTTGTATCTTGCCCTGTTTTTTTCCGTAGTTGGTGTCTCAGAAGGAGCTCTCCGTCTTTTTGACGTCTGGCGCCTTCTCGCTCTCGGGCTTCATGGACAGGACCAGCTCCATCTCCTGGCCAGGTGAAAACTCTGGCACTTTGTTGATTTTAGCGAAGCTCTGACTGATGTCCATGAAGGTTTTGTTTTTGGTTTCAGGGAGGACAACGCAGAGGTAGATGGATCCCAGGATGCAGACCACCACGAACACCAGGAAGGCAAATGACTGCAGCTTCTCCTGCAGAAACAGAAAATGATGCACCAATGAGAGCAGATCATTTTTAGACTATTTTAGCTCATGAACGACTGCATGAAATCAGTTACACTTAAGATGAACCAACTAAATGTGACATGTAGTACAGATTATTATTATTATTATTTTTTGGTTTTGCTTTTCTTTAAACCACTTCTTTAATTACCATCCACAAAGACAGATCCTGAAACTGCTTGGCATTTTGTGCTCTTTTAAACTCCACAAAGTTTATGGTGGTCTGTCATGTACATCAATTTAGTGTTCTGATGTTTCAAGCCTTGGAAAACCTAAAAAGAATCACAAATTCACATTTGAAATGACATCAGATTTATACAGCAGTATTAGGAGGCTCAAAGATGCTTTTACAAGGAAATCAGTCATTCACATTCACACACACTTTCACACACTGATGATGGATCTCAGCCACAGATGCTGGTGGCTGTCTGTCACAGGCGAAGCAACCACGTACCGATGGCATCGGCCCTTCTGACCAGCAGGCAAGGCGGACGATGTGCCTTGCCCAAGGACACAACGACAGAGAGGGAATGCAAGACCAACTCCTACTACGATGAAATTTTCATTTCAAATTACATGTTTTTGCTAACCTGTCCAGCGTGTACCCTACGTCTCGTCTGAAATGTCTCCCTGGAGACAGGCACCAGCACCCCTCCTGACCCCACAGGGACAAGGGCGTAAGAAAATGGATGGATTTTTTTGACGATTGTTAAATACATGGAGGCAAGAGGAGAGTCTGTGGTTTTTATTCTAACAGTGGGTCTTAGTGAAGTTGTACCACATGTGTTTTGTGGATCTGGAGAATGCTTATGACCGTCTTTTTAGGAATACTGTGGAGGATCCGCGCGGCTGCTTTCCGGTCCAAGTGTACCCAAAGCAGCAGGAGCCGTGTGTGCAAAGGTAAATTTGTTCCCTTTGTGTGTTGGACTCCATCCGGGCTGCTTCTTGTCTCCAGTCTCGTTTGTGGAGCCGATAGACTGAATCTCAAGTTCGACTGGTGGAGGGGAGGGTTTCCGGTTTAAGACCCTTAGGACGTCATCAAAGAAATTTGCAGATGACGTTGTTTTCAGACCGTGACCTTTTGTCGTGAATTGGTTTGCCACCAACTGTGATGTTGCGGTGAATCTGCGCCGTCATAGTCGGGAGACATTTTCATACTTGGTGGAGCAGAATCTTCCTCACCAGTAGCGGTGGGACAAAGCGGACATGTTGTGGTAAAGGAACAACTTACACAAAAATCTAAGCTATTGATTTATTTGCCCATCCATGTTTTGACCCTTGCTTTGTGGTCATGAGGTACAGAACATGACCTAAAGAATAAAGTATCAGAAACAACTGACTGAAATAAGCTTCCTCTGCAAGACAGCTGGACCCAGCTACCTTGCAGAGGAAGAGGATGTCAATCATCCCAGGAGGAGCTTGAAGCAGCTCTTCGACATCTTAAGGAGTCGTTTCATGTGTTTCAGGCATCTCATCGGGTTGCCTTCTCGGAAACCCCCTTTCGAGGTTTTCCACACACCGGAAGGAAACCCTGGGGTAGACCCGGAACTCGCTGGAGGCACTTTATGAAACTTCTGGCCTGAACATGGGGTGGGATGAACTGGGTAGTGTTGCTCCAACAAGTGAAAGGCAATATACTGACAGATGAAACACACAAACGCTTCACATAAACAAGCACACCAGAAAAAGACCAACTCTTATATTTTTGACATACCAGAGCAACATTAATCCAAATAATGTTTCACAAGTATTTTTAATAATCATGATTAAAAAAAAGTCAGGTGTATTTTCATGTACAGATGTGTTTAAATAATCAAACTACCCAAGCTAACCTTGTCCAGAGTGTTTTGCCAATAACACAGATTAGTGACAGATTTAAAATTTAGACATTGACTGATTGCCCAGAGAGAGATTTAGAAACAGAGAGAGGATTTTATGAGTGTGTGTTTGGATGAGAGGTTTTAGGAGGGAGGGAGGGAGGGGGGGAGGGAATGCCACAGGGATTTTAGATGAGACAGAGCAACTTGACTGCCTCTCAGCAATGTTTCGCCAAGCTGTAATCCCTTTTCTCATACAGCGACAGAACCTCAAATGGTGCAATCAACCTGATAATAGAGACCCGATGTCCGCAGAACCCTAGAACCTACTTACTGCTTTTTATTTTTTAATTAATACAATTTCTGTCCAGTTTTTTCTTTTTCCAGTGTAGTTACTGACAACAAAAAGGTGACTTGTAAAGGGCCTGATCCAGCTGTCCTCAAGGAGGACTCGTCGTGCAAACGGAGCACTTTCCTGTCCGTGATGGTCATCATAATTTGAAAGCCCGGCAGATGGAGGAGAATTAGGCCGACGTTTTGGGTAAACCTTTGATCTGTTGCAGTGAGACAGCTGGGTTCAATTTGAGGCACACGCAGAAAATAATTAACCAAGGATGTAAGTATCCATCAGATGCTACACTTATACATCTCTCTGTGTAATCAGCTGTGATGTGACTTGATGAGGAGTTTCACCAGGATGTTTTCGCCAGAAGTCCAGATTTGATTGTTAGGATTAGGCTTTAGCAGATTTACGACGGTTTTGAAACGTCACAGTGACAAAAACCGTAACATTGTCAGTCCTGTGGTCAAAGGTTTCTTTGACCTTTTTGCCATGAGAAAATAAAACAAGGTTGCTTAAGTGTCAACATAACACAGATCTTGATTTTTAAAAATGCTTTGTGCTGATTTTTATTTTTTGGTGTTTTGCTTTTCCCAGTTTGTTTGTTTCGTATGCACAATGTCCTTGTTGAGCAATAAAACAGAACAGCAGAAACCAGCTAATATTCTGCAGAACAGGCATAACTACTTCAGATCATTAAGAAATATTAGCACTGCTAAGCACCTTTTCACGTTTTGTCACGTTACCAAAAATGTTGGTACCTTCTTGTGGAGATGTTGTGACAAACTACCAAAAAGTACATAATTGTGAAGTGGAAAAAAATTGCTCTACTCATTTGTTATTTTAAGACCTTCTGGTAGATTTTTGGTGCTACTTGTTTCTTTGTGTTCTTCTTTATATCTATAGGTGAGACATTAAGATAAATGCAACATCCATCATTGTGGGCGACTGACGGATTCCTGTCAAAAACTACACATTTATTACTTTTAACGTAGCCAGCTGATAATTACATTGGTAGCTGGGAACTAAACTTAGCGCTTGCTTAAGTCAGACATTCAAGTATTTTTTCGATTACCACCAACCGTCGTTTTTTTCTGGTAACCCACGGGAAGTGAAACCAGTACCATCAGAACCAGGACAACGCATGTCTTGTATCCACTAAGCTCAACAAAACCCTTATTATAAAAGTCTTTGGAAGAAGATCAGGCTTTCAGGCAACAACGTGGCAAAACAAATCAGGGCAGAATAAAGGAGATCACACAAGTAAGGAGGAGTGTAAGGAGACTAATAGAAGGCAGAACTTAAAGCTTCTCTACAGACATCCACCTAATGATGACGTTTAAAAATGACCTTGTCTGCTACGTGTCCATGCCTGAAAATTTACAGTCACAAGTTTCTGGGGCAACAGTGACTCATCCTGGGTGGATGGGAGCTCTGAGCTGCAGTGGAAGACAGGATGGAGTTGTGTGTTTGCGTGTGTGTGTGCGTGTGTGTGTGTCTCTTGTCTATTTCCATCCACAGCCCTGAACACTGTCTCAAACAAACAGACTAGAGGGAAATACACAAGATTAAAACACCAGACAGGACCATTCACTATGTTTATGGATTATCAACTAATTACTTCAAATTGCATACAAGACAACGAATTAAACATTTCGTCCTTGGATCGTAGTTATGGTGGTTCTTACTCCTCACAAACTCATAAATCTTACAAAATACCCATGAAATCTTGAATAGCTCCTTGGTGTAAGAGCAGTTCATTACAGTCTAATGTGGAGGTGATTTATTAAAGTCTTCATTTTGTCTGATTTTAGAAGGTAATTGTTCATTTGATGCCATTAATTAACTGGAGCTTTTTTCTCTCCTCCATTTGTACCGTGAACCAACCTTTTCACTAAACCTTGAAGTTTTTAAGTCCAGACTCTCTCGCCCATTTCCGCTAACCAGCCGGCATTTTAGACAACATTTACAACAATATATAAAGAGAACATGCTGCTTGTTTTCTAATGTGTTCCCATGACTATCAGTTTCTATGCTAATACTGTGTTTCTGTGTCATGAGGTCAAATTTCCTCTGTTGTTAAAGTAGCTCAGAAATGATCAATTTCAGTCATTTTTGTTCGCTATACTTAAAACTCTCAATGTGAAGCTGCTTCCATCCTCTAATAGCATTACGTGTGTGTATTCTTTGTTTTTTTTGTTTTTTGAAAGTGCAAACATGATTTTTTTTTCTGTGGAAGATGCTCAGGCAGCTCAACTGTGACATCGATCCTCATTTCTACAGTCAGAAGCACACAGAACTAAATGTCTGCCATTTAAACATGGCAAACCTTCAAAATGCTTAGTAAAAATGTCCATATGTTCACCTGACTTAACATATCTGTGTTGAATGTATCCATTTTGAATGGGAATACGTTTGGGCCCGTCCCAACTTAATCCTGCCCAGAAATTGACTTTTTTATTACATTTTACAAATAAAACTTTAGAAGGTGTCTTCTTCAATTTTTTACCTATAATTTACAATTCTTGAGTTTGTCAATACTGCTAAAATTCATATTAAATAATAATATATCCAAACACATTGATAAAATTAATTGCCTCACAGTCGCCTGTATTTTTATTGCAGTAAAAAGTCACAGACTGCGTTGAGTTTAATCCGTTTGAATACAGTGTTACCGCTGACATGTGTTTCTCTCATTTGATAAAAATGTACTTCTGTTTTATTTTTTACAGTCCTAAATAACAGCAGCGCGTTTCCCTGTGAGGTGTTTGTAGAGTGGACTAGTTAATTTTCATGATTGATGCCTGGCCGCCTGCGCGCTGAACTGTAATTCGAAACGCTTTCAAAGCCACACATTTAGCTCGGTTCTGGTCCAGTAATCCACCGCAGCATAACGGGCCATCACCTCCATCTTGAGGAAAAGAGAAAAGCGCTCCGCCTGCCTGGTGTTTATTTTCTAATTTATGTAACGTGTGCAGAAATCGCCCCGTTGTTTCTGGCCTCTTCCTTCCAAACGAATGTTTGTGTCTGCAGAATGAAACAAAGAGGCATGATTAAATAAAAGCTCAAAGATCTCTGTGGGACCTTCGAATTAAACTTTCAGCGTGACAAAACGCGCCGAATCGCTTGGTGCAATAACATCAAAACCTGCCCCAGTGAGCAGGAAATAAGGTCTGCTGCTGCAGTTCTGCAGATATTGTCGATTTATCGTAACCGGAAAAAAGCTGAAAGGGAAGTAAACCATGAAATTATGTTCACCTCGGAAGAAAACACTGAATTTAGATTAATGCCCTTACAGTTATTATGTTAGTCTCGCTTAACTGTGTTTGTTGTTAAAATGGCAGAGCATTTAAAGTACAGGTGAACTGATTTTATTTTCAATTGAATATATATATATATATATATATATATATATATATATATATACATATACACATATATATATATACATATACACATATATATATACATATAGACATATATATATACATATACACATATATATATATATATATATGTATATGTATATATATATATATATATAGGAAACAAGCAATGCTTTGAAAATTTGTCTTGTTTTTGTCCTTGTCAGCCTAACATGTTTCAGATCATAAAATAATGGTTAAAATCAGGTAAAAATAACCTCAATAATAATAATAATAAAAAAACAGGTTTTTAATTTTGATTTGAATATTTTTCAAAAGGCCAACAACAAAATCAGTCTCTAAGGGTTCATATAGCTCTATATAATAGAGATTGATAGGAAAAACACCTAGGAAGTTTGAATGATGATAAAACAAAAAAAAAAAGGATTAAATAAATCTTTGAGGGAGCAATAAAGAAGTTAAGCTTCAAATTGTTAATGCCAGCGGCTCCAGGATGAGAATGAGGGTGTCCTTCATCTACCTTTGAGGAACGGCCTCACTAGCAAAAAAAAACACATTGCCATTGTTTTAGAAGTAACTCCAGAAATGGCAAGTAGGAGTTTAAACTGATAAAAAGCATCAAAAGATGACCAAAGATGAAACAGTTCAATACAAATGCGAAACAAAACCTCCTCAACCTGCGTGCCACTCATATTTCTGTCAGTTTTTCTACGTACTTCAGAGATGCTTCGCTTCATCTCTGGTCTAAACTTTGTGACGCCTCCGTGGCGTTCTGTCATGTCAGTATAAGGACGTGACAGTGCAAGAGCGTGTCGTCTGAACAGGGGTCAGAGCTGGTTTCAGGTGCGAGTCAGGGACCGGTGAGTCACCGCTGTGATCTGGATGCCCGCTCTGTGCCTCGCAGTAGAAGCGGGTCCTGAACGAAGCAGGCAGCAAAACGAATACTGCAATAACAGCGGCGGAGGCAGCCTAAAAATAACCTTCTGTCGCTTCTCGTCTCTCACACTTGTCCACACCTCACCCACTTTGGTCGGCCTTATCTCCCGGGTCCTTCTCTTTGCCTCTGTGACTTTTACTCTTGCAGGTCGTTGCTCACACGTACTCAAGTAAACCGTACCGAACAACCGTCAAAGTCAAAGTTATTTGTCTCCCTTGGGAGAAATGTGACGTTCAATGTGACAAACACATTGCACTCTTTAGAGACATTACTGTTGCTTCAGCGATTTTTACACACAAGATTTGAATGCATAGGTTTGAATTTAGTATTTTTCAAAATTATAAATTGATGCGCAAATAAATACATATGACCTGCGCTGATATTTGGATGAATGCCACTTAGCACAGTGCAGATAAACCACACGCTTTTGGTGGTCATTGTGCGTCTGGTATAATTCAGGTTGGGTTGAGAACGCTGTTCATCAGCTTCTCGCTTCTCTGAGTTTTGCATATATTTTGCTCCGTAGGTTGTCTGTGAAAACTGGAGGACGCGTCAATTTACCGTTAGACCAACCCAAAAAGGGACGGAAATACAAAATTACTTTTGAAAATGTACATTTGTGCTCATAAATGTGTTTTTCCAATGAAAAGCAGGGAGCTAACCTGTCACTACATGACTGCATATAATTACTGAGGGTGAAGAGCACAGCTGTTGTAGGTCTGAACCCTTCAGTTTTATCAGTCTTTTGAAAACAGGAAGGATTCAAATACAAAATACAAAAGTCTCAATCAACCCTCCTCTCTAAAAACCCAGAATGTGAATTTGTTTCTTACCCTGTGTTTTTCGGCTATTTTAAGTTCACTTCACTCTTTACCTTCAGCACACGACACTCACGGCTGAAAAGACAAAATTAGGTTCATCTTGAGGGTCTGAAGAGAAAACAGGCAAACAGCCTTTGACAGAAGGTCAAAGCATCGGTAGAATATCCAGGATGTCATGAGGAAAGTTTCACTCTCATCTTCAGGTTCAGCTTTGACTTCTCCTCAGGTTCAGCTTTGACTTTCCCAACACATAGTTTTTTTTTTTTTATTAAAATGTCCTTCCAGTTAAAAGGGAGAGGGAGTTTATGTTTGTGCATAAATATCTTTTGACCCTCCAAAAGCTACTTTCTGTTTGCCATTCACAAATTTCTTTAACCAATTGTTTAATTAATCAGCATACAACTAGTTTAATTCTCTTTAGATATGAGAGTGAATATAAAAGGCTGTGTGTGAATATAAAAGAAAAAAAAAAAGACAAAAGTTCTTTGGTGACCAAAACCACACCATGTTCAAAGCAACCTAAAATCCCTTTCTTCCTCGTTCTGATGGCTGCTAAATCTCAGCAAGTCGTCTTCTTCACGTTCTCTGGCTGCTTTGAGTTTCAGATGATTTACTATTTGTGACAACAAATAATTAAACGGGTTTACCTAATAAAGTTTAGACAAAGCTCATTTGTCTAAACTTTACTATGTACTCCACGAGGTCGTCGTTTTGAATCCATCAGGAAGCAAAGGGAGGACATGACTGATGTCGGGATGCTGGCGCTCTGATTGGTGCATCACTAGTTCTAATGCAAGAGCCACCTCTGTTACATATAAATCAATGGAAATTGGTATTTTCTCAACAGCTACATCAGATTTACTGCTAAACAAACTCAATGGTAGATTACTAAATAGCTTAATCTTTATGTCTGTCTCCATAAACCCATGTTGGTCTTATGCTCGTCTTCGTAATCGTGGCTGAAACACTGAGTGTTTGTAATTTTCCTCAGTGAGGAGTGAAATGAATCCATATGGCTGAGAGCTCTGAGCTAAACGCCTGGAGTGAAATACTTCACACAGAAGTCGCATCAACTCTCGATTCATGTGACACTTGCTCAAGGCACTGAGGAGCGTCTGCAAATAAAGGATCTGTCACATTCGCATCGTGTTGGACATTCAGTTCAACGTAACAGACGTGAAAAACACCTTCACATGCACATATAGCTATAATTAAAGATGCACGATACACTGAATTATAAATCAGATGCATCAAGGTATCGATTTTTAAGAATCAACTTTTTTGTAGAGGTTTTTTTTCTTTTTTTTTAATCCTAAGATATTTTCAGGGTAAATAAGTAAATTGTATTTGCAAAGCTAAATTCACAAATGCTTCACAAGTCACAAAAAAAACAAACAGATCAAAGATAAATTTCACATGACTTAAAAGCCTGTCTGGGACAGAAATGCAAATTGAGAGCCATTTAAACAGAGAATAAAATGGCTCTCCAACATGGCTGCCTCACTGTCAACATTTTTGATAGCAGTAGAAATCTTTACTGTTGAAAAAAATCATTGAGCTATTTGCAGATGTTCAAACTAAAAAGGAATGAACACCGCAAAATAAAAATAAAAATATGAATAAAAAACCCCAAAATAAAAGCCGTAATCAAAACTCCTGAGCTGGAATTGCAACTCATTTAACGAACTATTCAAAATTAGATTAGCAAGAGGGAGACGGACGCATTGAAAAACATCCACGTCAAGGATCAACTCAACCGGGAAGAAACTTCCACAAGAACATGCGAAGCAGGTTCACAGACGCCTGCTAGGAATTTCAATCAGGATAAAATTTCTGCGTCCGTCCAGAATGACGGATAAAGCCGACTTCAGATTTGACTTTCAGACAAACCTTTGCCAACTTAAAAAACCCCCACAAAAAAACCACCCCAGTACGAATCAACATCTGGATGATGCTCAGATTAAGGTCAAGGCATGTGCGAGGACTACACTTACAAGAATGTGAAATATGAATATTAACTAAAACACAAACTGCTATTTTTAATGGATTTACTTTAAATTGGAGAATATAGGGACAGGGCAACAGCAAAGGAGGAGAACACAGAGTCATTTTAATGACGGCTTGAAAAATCTAAAAGAGGTGAAGGGAGCAGGACACAGTTGAATCTGCTTAATGAAAAGCTGCCTTGGAGAAGGAATGTCAGTCTGCTGCGCAGCAACAAAAGGTAGAGGGTATGACATGAAGCTGGAGGAGCAAGAGGCCGACTAATGAGTATGTATGAAGTAGAGTGAATAATTATATTTGGTTTTCAAATAAAACAACCTTATTCATCCTATTCTCCAACTCAATAACAACTTTGATGCGTGTCGCATTGCGCAATTACATTCACGAGCAGATGGTTGTGGCGTTTTTAATAGGTTATTTATGGGTTAAAGAATGAATAAAAAGGTTAAAATGTAGCATATTAAGAGACAATTTATCCGACGGTTCAGTCTTTTGGATTATCTGTGAAGCTATAGAGCCTATATATTTATAGCCTTCTCCCTGAGATCAAGCAGACACGACACCAATCCATGAAGGATGATTAACGTAGCTTCAAAGCGCGTCACAGCCGCACGGATCCAGCTTGTGAACTTGCGATGGAGAACATGCTCACTCAGGACCCCTGGCAAAACATTAAAGATCGCTTTAAACATCAAAGGTAAACGTTGAAGGAAGCGAGAGACCAGAAGGAAACTGAGAATATCCACAAACATTGTGAGGAGCTTTGTTACCTGGTCTGTCTTACAGATCGCTAACGTTTATTTCAGGATAGATCCTCTCCTCACGTTTCCAACGCAGATCAGGAGCAGTGGATGCTCCAGGCTGCTAGTTACTAATCATTCTTGCCGTCTCAAAAGTAGCAAACAAGAGCAATATGTATTATTATTATTTTTTTCTCCAGGCAGCAAATGGGTCCTCTGAATCTCCATGTACCCAATTATATAGATCATTTTTTATTTTGTCATATTTTTCCTGAGCTTCATGATTATAAGGTATTAATTTTTTGTTCATTTTTGTTTTGTTTTACTTGTCCTCTAAAGAGTAGTTTGTCATTTGCTCTTTCCTTGTTCAGTTAACTGTCTATGTTTATCCCAAAATACATTTAAATTGAAAGGAAAAGTATTATCAGTGGTTTTCTAAAATGAGTTTAGTAGTTAGAGCTTCGAAAAATAGACGAGGCACGAACTATGAACATCCCCCCCCAAAAAAAAATGGGTGTAAAAGTGCATCCCATAAGCACACAACATGTATCTTCTAAATGTGTCTTCAATGCTTCTAGGCCCAGTTTCAGGGCTCAGCAGAATTACTTGAGGTCCAGCGTGCTGAAACGTTACTGAAACCGTAAACCAAGCCGCCGCCTGCTCCTCCGTCAAATACTTTGTTTTTACAAGCTTACTGCAGCAAGTGTTTAAGGAAGAAATTAGTTAATAACTCATAAACACTTGCAAGTTTATTTTCCGTCACCTTGGACACGCTGGAAACATGTTCTCGGCACACAACTGAGGAGCTGTAATCGGTCTTTGCAGGGGAAATCATCTGACCTCCTGTGGGCACGAGTCAGGTTTGGCAGAGGCGGCATCACTCTGCGCCGCTGTGATGGCTCTTTTACAGCTCTGTGAAACAGAAAACTACACAGGGATGGTACATCAATGGGGATTCCCCCCCACCACCGCTGCTGTTTCTGCACTTACCCCCTCAGGCTTAATTCCTCTCCACTGCGATTGTAACACTTGTTGGAAGCTCCCCAACCTCTGCTGAGTTAAGCAGCGTCCGCTCACTCTGTGCAGCATCTTTGTGATACCACAGGCATACGGACAAATTTAATTCCCCGGCAGGGCAGTGAGCCCTCTGAGCCTGGAGTAAAGAAAGGACTAAACCAAGACACTGGCATTCTTCTTCCTGGATTTGGTGCAATGGTAGGAATATCATCTCCTCCCAGTGCTGCTGTGTTGACGTCTTTATTTGTGCTGCTTGACAATAGCAAGCTAACACTGAGCCATACACGTTAACCCTTTGCTTCATTCAAAGTTAAGAGATCACATAAAATTATCAGTTTCTCTGATTTTACTTTTTATAGGTATATGTTTGTGTAAAATGAACATTGTTCTTTTATTCTATGGACT
>NW_015114803.1:15644-47165 GCF_001443285.1 Poecilia latipinna
CATTTAGAAACAACAATACTAATGTTTTAACTCAGAAATCTATATTTGGTGGAATAACCAGGAGGTTTTCAGTCTGGTTCAGTGCAGTAGACTCTGTATAAAGAGCTGTATATAAACCTAAGGCGAAATGACAGGTGGTCCAGCACTCTTACCGTAATTTCTGGACTGTAATCTTCTACTTTTCCCCCCCAAGCTTTGAACAGTTGCAATTCAGTGGAATATATGCAATTCAGTGGCTAATACATGGCTTTTTGCCAACATGTTCTGATTTGAAAGGCTGCACTGCTGTGTGTCGAAGCCCAAGAGCAAAAGGAAAGTGAAGCTGTTCAATTCCCACAACAAAGAAGACACTTTTGGTGGTTTTAGTGAGTAAGAAAGTACGATTTTATGTAGCTTTTACAGATAAAATCACAGAGTGCTTCACAAAGCGCGTAGGAAAAGCACATCAAACGTAACGATGAATGAAGTTTGTTTGATGCACTCATTGATTGCAGGAGGAAAATAGCAATCAGTGACATTTCCCACTTATGTTTTTTAAAAGCAGCTGTGTTACAAGTGTTTGGAAAAAGTATTTGGAGTTTTTATTTCATTAAAAGTAAGGGGAAAAAGTTAAATTTAAATACCTTATGTTACAACACAGACACCTACGACTTATAGACAAGCGCAGTCATTATATGTATTTCTTTATTTTTTTCTTTTCTTTTCAAAGTCAGAGTGTGGGGCTTATGTTCAGGTGCGCCTCACAGTCCTTAAATTACGCTACTTCTTTTGGTTTTACTGGGAAGCTAATATCTGTTTCCTAATCTATAGGTCACCATCTACAGAGGTCATGAACTTGCTACTTGGTTGGCCATGGATTTGCGGTCAGAGCAGGATATTGTTCTTGCTTCCTCTTGCTGTTGATCAATCGGTTGGTAATTTAGTGAACTGAAGCTCTGAATTAAGGTCAAGAGGCATTTCAATCTTTGCAGTTTCTCATTTCATAGCCATTTTTGTTCTTCTTACATACAACCACCTCTTATCTTGGATGATATTTCAAGTTGGGCACAAAGCAGGTATTGTTCCAGTTAGAAATGTTTTTAGTCCAAACTAGTGTAATCCAGAAAGTAGACTCTCCCCAAATCCACGGACAGAGTTTTGGGAAGGTCTCTAAGGCAGATGAAGAACTGAAATTTGCGTAAAATAATATTTATTTACATGTTTTTGCGACATGAATACTACTCATAGATAGTGAAGGGATTACATAATTGTTTGCGCAGGAAGACATGTTTGAAAGATAACGTTTTTAATGGCCTGGGTGAGTAACAGGGAAGTTATGTTTAAAAAGTGTCTCTTTCTGCTTTTCGCCTTAGTTAATCTAAAGCAAGTGTAGCTTTAGACTAATATCTAATAGATGTGTAAAACCAATTCTAAGTGCCAAAAATAAAATCACTCTCAAAACAAATGTATTATCTTCCAAATTTAACACAAGCATCTATGGATTTTTTCCCCCAGTTTTGCTACCCGCTGATGTACGAGAGTGTTTCACTTTTTGTGAGAAAAAAAAGTCCACAATAAAATGTGAGTAAAAGACGTTCCTGTCATTGCACGCACACACACATGCAGGAATCCTCAAGTGAGAAAGCACACTCGTTCTACCTTGTAGAGCCCTTTGAGGTGTGACCGATACCTAAGCCTGCCTAAATCCTTTGGATGATATTTAATTTGATCTGGACGTGTCAATGCGGCTCACTGATCGCCGTTTTATTCTCAATTTTCTTCCGAGGATAAATTGTAAAATGAAGTGTCTGTCCAAATTTTCCGCCAGTGATGGTGTGGAAATAACGAGGCTTAGCTCTCGTCGGTGACTCGCCCACCGGCTTCTGGAGGATATTGATTTGGATTAAAAGGTTAAATGTTCACCTGGGCCACGGATCCGATTCTGCGACGGGTACCGCTGCACGCCGGGCCTCGCTCGAGGGAATGTCAGTTCAGGACATTCGACTCCACAAACTCAAGAGAAGATTACCGAGAGTATCTAATCTCTTTACAGCTGTCTGTCCTGACAGTCTGGCCCGGATCTGAGAAAAGCAATACAGCGGCTGAGCTTATCGCTACAGACGATGAATGAGCCGAGAAATAAATCTAATTTCCGCGGCCCAGAGGTTGTCTAAATCTACTTGTTTTATTTTTCGCTCGCCGTCGAGCCGAGTGTGAGATAAGACGGCAAGAAATAGACTACAGCGTGCTCTAGCTAAAGCAGTTTTCTGTATCTGCTGATAAGAAAATGAAACTACGGAGGGGCTCTTTCGCTGTAGTTGATTTAAGTTCCAGGTTCTTTAGACCGAATGGGAACTGGTGCTTTTGTAAACATACTCCAATAAAAGCTCTCTATATATATATCTGTGCCTCACTGGCTACTTACTGTATTTATCCTGCCTACCAAATATGTAGGATAGTTAAATTAAATCGCCAAAAACAATGTTTCATCCGTTATATTTAAAATGAAGCCCAACATTATTCAAAGATCTGAACAACTCAGATTTAACTGGAGCAAAAGCTGTGAAAATAGTGCAAAATGCAGAGAGACGATTTATCGACAATAACTGGTTACGTAGACATGCAGCCTGCAGCAGCAGCCGGTTTTTGTCTTAAACCAAGGTCTTTGCTCACAACTTGGGACATCTTAACAGGCTCGTTGGGGGAATGTGGAGTGCTTCAAAGAGGACCATAAATCATAAAAAAAAAGGATAAATGGGAAGCAGTGACCTTTGCTGCAATCTCACATCATTAAAATTTTAAGTTACTAAACCGAGACCAAAAGTCTTGCCTTCTTCCCATGCAAAATAAAATGAAGCTTTATTTTCCTGAGGATTGTCTAGTGATGTCTGCTGAACTATCATTGTCTCAAAGCCTTTAAAACACTCAACATTCAACCCACAGTTCTTCAGAGAACATTTAAAACCTCGGGTAAAATTCAATGATTTAGATGCAAATGAAAACTGGGTCAGAAAATGTTTTTTCTTGTTTGTTTTTTTAGGATTGAACATTCTGCTGTTTCTGTCCAAATTTAATTTCACAAAACAATTCAAGCAGATGCCTTCTTGCTGTGTCTCCATTTTTCTTCAAAAAAAGACCGAGGTGGTAAAAAGTTTAAAGCAAACCCATCGCTTTTAATCCTGAGCCGGTTAATAAGGAAGTGCAACAGTCATTGGTTTGATTTTGTTTTTCTAAATCTTCTTAAAAATTAAATGTTATGTTTTCATTAACAGTAAGTTGGAAAACACCACAATTAATGGACGACAAGGTTTGAAAACATCAGTCTGTGTGTAATTAATCTTTAAGAAATGCTTCATTTAGTGATGAAGTTAATGAAATACATAAACTTTTCAATAAGACATTTATCGAGTGGGAATTATTGAATTGTGGCCTTTGGCAGGTTTAGTTTTATCATTCACTGAGATATGAAACCACAAAGATCTAGTTAAAAGAAATATTGAGCTGAATATAACAATTCAGATGCTGATATAAATTTTATTAACCCATAATCATAAAACTTGGAGTAGAGTAGTTAGGAACATGTGAGGAAGTTGTAATGCAAAGCATTTCTGCAACAGGCCAGAATAACATCCTTAATCTATGTTTTTCTTGTGTAGCGCATTCTGAGTGAAAAGTTATCTTTTTATTTGAGCAACATGTTCCTCCTGACTGGAAATAACATTAACTTTCCCTGATGTGCAGAGAGATAAAGACTGGGGTGATGTCAAGGAGGCTTTCCAGCCTCATGGACATGTTTATTGCTATTTTTAAAGCAAAATCACAGACAAAATATAAACCCAGTATGTGCATAGCACAGTAAAAATAGCAGGTCTCCTGTCTAAGTATTAATCACCCTGCCATGTTTCACCTTTCGCCTATTTCACCTTATAAACACTCTGCAGACGAAACAGCAAATCAGCAACATAAAACACAACAGTGTCCTCAATTTTTCTTAAAAAACATCTCAGGTCAAACATTACAGCATAAATAGCGTCACAGTGACTCTTATTTCAAATCTGGGCGATGATTCGGCCTTTACTGATGCTAACATCCAGTAAAAATAATGACACTAATGATTTTACGACATATCTTAAACTCCTCTGACGTCTGACTTTTAAAATGTAATTATCTTCCCTGAGCTGTAATATTTATTTTATTGCATAACTTATTCCAGCACCTTAAGTCTGATGCTTTCTTCCATGTGATGCAAGGCCTCTGATGTTTTCTCATTAAAAAGGCAAATAAAGTTTGTCCCTTAATCCTGGCTGGGAAATAAAAGCAAACGCCTTACTGAACCCTTGGGCTTGTTTGCTTTACCAGCTGTGCCAGTTAAGGCAGCAATTACCACGGTCGCAATAATGGAGAGTTAATGTTTGTCTTTTCTAAGCTCTGGCCAGGTCTTATATTAAACAGCAAAAAAACAAAAAAGAGTTGTAACTGTCTTTTAATGAAAGGTATTCAGAAAGACATTTTTCTCTAATTGTGCTCAAGAAATTCAGTGCTAAGAAATCTTGTATTTTTGGATATTTTTGGATAGACACAATACCGAGAGCATCTACTGTGATGTCCAGAGTAAAGTCCTGGCTGTCAAACCCCGTCACATTCAGCTGCAGATAATTTCAAGAACTGAAGGAATGAGAAACTCAGTATATTGATTCATTAGCAGATGTTTTTGAAATTATTTAGCAAATTGTTTGTACTTGGTGTGTTTGTAGTTCATAGGTAGGTCAATAACAGCTACTGTCACACAACGAAACCTTAAAATATGCATCTGAACATGTTTTTTTTTTTTTTTTCTAATACATGACCCATTTTCACAATTTCCTCTGAATACTAATGTCTGGGTTGCCATCAGCGGGTGGATGATCCAGACCCTGGTCTTTATTCTTCTAATGTATGCTCCATGTGGTTTTGATACATGCTCAACCTTCCTCCTCTGCTTTCCACTCACTTCTTCTATGGTTCTTATGCAAAGCAGCCGACGGTCCAGACGCTCCCTTGCAGAGCCGTTAGTGTTCAATAAAGTGTTGTGCTTGAGTGTGGAGCTCCACTCAAACAAAGCTGTCTCTTTCAGCCAAACGCCATACAAAACTAATGATAAGGGACTTTGTGTAGCCTTTTGAGGCACAGGCAGAAGCTAGGTGAGGATGGTGATACCAGTTCAACCAGCACTTCTAAAACAGCAACCTCTGTATTTTCCAGAGAATATAGATCTTTACCGTGACTTTCAGTAGGCTGTCAATGTTTCCAAATCCTTAACAGTGACAGCCTACTAAAGGCTCAAAAGATAAAAAAAACAACTTTTCTACACTCCATTTATGTAATTTTCCCATACATTTAGCCTTCTTGTTATCTGCTGAAAGTCTTGCTCTCTCTCTCTTTTTCTCCTGCAGCTAAATGAACCATGGACACGTTTCTACATGTCCTTTTAATTGGCTTACACCTACTGAACTTTCTCTGTATTGATTTTCCAAACACCTGAAACGGAGCAGACACAGACTCTTTACTAACGTTACTCTGCACTATCTGGTGGTGATTTGTTATGGTGTGTTTATTAATCAGTGAAAGATTGGACTTTTTTTAGTTTCAACCTGGAACTCAAATTCTCCTTTCGGACCCACGTGTATCGAGACAAGACAAGTACAGTGGAAAAATGTTATATTTCAGTATGTTGTTATTGCATTTTAAATTATAAGGTTTGCAATTTAACATAACTAATTTCAGATTAACACTTCACATCCATTCATCAATCCACACACTTTCTTACTGAAAAGTAACTGCAATACATATAAATATATATAGTGTGTGTGTGTAAACTTCACTCCATGGATACATTTTAGTGACTTTTGGGCAATGACTTCAGTCGATTACTGTTCCTTCTCTTGCAACGGTTATTTTTTTTAGCATTATTCAAATCTCTGCCAACACCATAAATTATATACAGTGAGTGCATCTTTTTGCTTAGACAGCAGATCTTACTTGAATGAAAGGGAATAAGAGGCCCACAGCAAAGTTGGACAACCAATTCACAGTGCCAGCGATCATGAAAGCAGCAGGCCTGTAGGATTGTTCAAACAGTTCCCCAGTCAGGATAAATGGGATGCCACCTGAAAGAGAGAGAGAGAGAGAGAGAGAGAAAAATATATATGAACCATTAGTTACAACCAAGTGCTGACAGCAACTAACAGAAACAAATGGTTTCAGTTTGAAAAACAAACAAACGCCCTTTAGGTGCTTCATAACTTTTTATTGTTTGCTCTCGCTGCAGGCTGCAGATCAAAAACTGGTGCAGATTATGAATTTGTTTCTATATTTTCTAGCATCTGTAAAGGTTCTGCAGCAATTTATGCTGTGGGACTGAATTTTCAGCTGCACAATCACCCATGTCCCTTAAATTTCCTGACTTTAATTTCAACTATATGTTGTTCTGAAACTGCTGTAATGTTTAAACAAAGCCAATTAACATTTGCGTAGACAATCACTTTGAGTTTGACTTCTCAATAGTGAACTCTGTAGGAGCAGGTTAAAACTCTTTGTCTACTCAATAAAAAAAATGGCTGTTTAAATGTAAAGTAAGTCATTATGTCAAAAGGTTGAATACTTTTATGAACATTTTTTTTTTTTTAATAATTGTTGCTCAATCTATGGATCAACACTAAGCACAGAGGTTGTGTGTCTCATTTATGTGCACCTCACTGCACCATGCATTCATTGCACCTATCAAGTAACTAATTCCAATGTTGAAGGTACTTTTAATGTGCCTGCATTGAATTCACACATGAAACCCAAACAGATGCATAATTAGTTTATGTTGAAAACACTTAGACTAAGACTAATTCAGTAAAAAAAAAAAAAAAAACGTAAATGGAAAAAGAGTTCAGAACATAAAATAAAACACAAACCAAAACACAAATGCAGTTTCATTATATTAACTATGAGCAAAACATTTATTTCCAAAGTCTATTTTTTATTTATTTATTTTTTTGCATTTGTGTTACTGTACTAGTAATAATCTGAAGGAAAGCACTGGTTTTGGTTTTATTTGAGCAGATGCTTCCCCCTGAGGAAAGGTCAAGTCAGTGTTTTCATTAAGAAAAGTGAACGTTGTTTAGCACATTTCCAGCTATAACTATTAAATAATAGTCATCAGGATTCTGAATATTTGATGCCAATATGCAAAGTTACTATAGTAACAGGGATTCATTTATATTATACGGAGTGATGTGACAAAGTGTCAACAAATGACAAAGTTGTATTAGTGAAATAGTTTTCGTTCAATAGAAAGCGCGTTACGGTAACTTAACCAGGTCAGAAAGCTTTGAAAGATGAGGTTGAGAGTTTAATAGCTGGTGTCTATAAGCTTTTTCTTTGGCTAAAATATGACTCAACTTAAAATGTATAACCCCTTTGAAATATATAGGATGACCTGTATATTTCCATTATTCTGCCTTTATTGGGGCAAAAGTAACACGAGCAGTCAACCTATTGTTTCTTTCTCGTGCGATAAAAGACGTTCAGAACTTTATCTCCTAGGAACAGATTGCAAAACTTCAAAAGACTAGAATAGTTCAAATGTTTCCTATGCTACATCTTATACAAAGCTGTTGGGATACTGTCCATCTTCAAGGAAAAACAAACAACAGGGGAAGATAAAAAAAAAAAACAACTAACAAGCTGCACAGTTCAAAAGGAGAGCTGGCAACACCTACTCAGGTCTTTGACTGCAGCGTCATATCCATAAAAAAGTCATTACACCATTTCTTTGATACTTCCTCACTGACTGTTTCTTTGTTCCTTCATTTTTCACATTTATCTTTGAAATATTTTAGTACTCAATTTACTTTATGTTTGGTGTCGGGTAGGGTTAGGGTTAACCCTAATCCTACAACTTGTTCCACAAGGATTGCCAAGCCTAATCCTTCATAATCATAATCAGGTCACAACCTAACTCACAACCTAACTCAAAGCTAAAACCCACACTGATGTATTCGAGAGCATCAATGAACAAAGACAAAGACAGAAACTTAGTGGTGACGTTTAAAAAAAGGGTTTGGGTTATAAAACAACACTCCAAGCTTCGATCAGTCCATCCTCCCAACGACTACAAACGTAGCAGAGGCATGGCTGTCCACCTACAGTGACAACGAGGAGAAACCCATCATAACACAGCAGCGATGAAGAGATCCACTGCTGAGGTGAGTCGCTGTGTCAACAGGGGCGACTAATAGCTGCTCTCCAAAAGTCATCATGTGGATTCTTAACTCAAGGCCGTGGCAGAGCTTCACCCTCCGGTGACCCTAATCATAGCCGGCGCTACAATCTACAAAACGAGACGAGGGCAGATTTATTGGTAGGATTGTCCGAGTGGAGGATTAGAGCTAAATGCAACTTAAAAACTTTAACTGAACTAGAAGCTAGTTTCCGTCCAATGTGACTGTGTTTGAGCTATTTTAAGAAGACTGGATTAAAAAAAAAAAAAAAAAATCTTGGCAATGATAAAAAAAAGCCCAAAAAGGCCTGGCAGCTGTAATTGCTGCTTAGTCTATTTCAGAAATAACCTCTTTACATGTTTTGAGGCAGTACAGCAGGAAAAAAACTTTAAGTCACCTTTTCACATTATTTCACATCATTATTTTTTCTTTATATATCAGGATTGTATATCTGGTGGGTTTGAAATAAGGCTGGAGGAATTTTGATGTAAGTGATGATGGTGTTTGGTGCAAAGCATTTTAACGCATGCTACATGGCCACACACACACACGTTTGCTTCTAGTTGATCCTAAATCAAAATGTATTAATGTGTGTGTACTCACACAACAATGTTTTATTGGCATTAATTATAATATAAACTGTCTATATAACAGCAGACTTGTCTGTCAATGTTAAAGAAGCTTACAAAAAAAAAATACAACAAAAATGTATGATTTTAATCCTATCAGCAGATAATTTGTTGTCCTTTGTAGTTACAGAGACAAAAACCACAAAGGCATTTTCAGCTGAACACAAGGAGCTGACATAAAGGCTCAGCATCTCCTTGGAAATAACTGCTTGTGAGGAAAAAAACCCACCCCATTCTTTGAACAAGATGATGTTTATTAATAGAATAGCATTGAAATAGCATTTATGTTGCCACCGTGGGGAAATTCAGGTGCAACAGCAGCATCAGGGGATGTTGATTCTGCTTTGTTTAATGGAGCTAATCCATGGTGAACAAAACACCAAAAAATGTTTTCAAAAAATTATATGTAAAAAAAACAAGATTAACAATAATAATACACTGTACAAGATGATATAAAAAAATACTGTACAGTTATCAGAATGGACAAATTGTCTCACTAACCAAGAGATGTGCAACTGAGGAGGATGACTGTCTTTAAATTGTACGTAATCTGAATGTGAACAACATAAAAACAGCAGTCTTGTTTTGTTTTTTTTTGTTTTGTTTTTTACAATACAGCATATCGGTGCAGTACAGAAAAACAAACGTGCAGAAATCTTTTTAAAAATCGGTCAAAACAGTGCAAATGCCAGCAGAGATGCAAGGGGTTGGAGACGATGGGGCTTGCTGATTAAAACCGAGCGTGTGCTCATTCATGCAGTCGACACAAAAGAATGGTCAGCATGTCAAACACCCATCACCTGATTTCAGCACTTATGGATACCTTTCGGTTTTGTATAATAGAGTTAGTACATGGTGATCCAAGTAAATATATAGGCCTATCGGGGTATGTTCTGGTTGGCACTGTTAGAATGCAAATGACTGAATGAAGATTGGTTTTCAGACAACCCCAAATAGTACAGAACAATAAAAGGTAACCAAGGGGAAAAAGGAAACATGACGAGAGAAACAGGAGGCTTAGAAGTGACACGCAGGAAACAAACACACCACGGTTTTCCTGCTAATGTTTGTCCCTTGGATAATAGCAGGGATTATTCACAGCAGCAAGTAAAGAGAGCTCAATATTTGTTTTCAACAGGTTCGTTGACAGTGCTTCTAAATCTATATGAAGCCATTAGCGGCGCTGGCGGCTGACATTCTTCCATACAGGAGACAAAGAGGCGCTTCTGTTCAGAAACTTGCATCCTGAAGTTGTTGCACACGTCTCAGTGAAAAGCCACAGCATTAATGCAATGTGGCGAAATCTTATTGGTCAGTGAGAATGTTTGTTACCATGGAGACTAAACATGGGCTGATGGACTGACCTTGTACATTCGAAAGACAAGTTGCTGTGCTGCTCCCCACATAGGTACCATGTTGATGTTCTGCATCTGAAAACAAGAAGCTACTCCACTAATACTCCTCATACGGGAATTTTTTAGACTTAATAAATATTTCAATAGATATTAAATGCAAATTGAATTGTTTTGGGGGAGAAAAAAAAGAGTAATACTTTATTTGAAGGGGTGTTCAGACTGACATGATACTGTCATAAACATGACAGAGTCTTCATGAATGTCTGAGTGTTGTCATGAAGTGTCATTCAGTAAATAATGACACTTTTAGTGCAAGGTCAACACTTTTAATTGACTTTTAATGTAAGTTTTAGTGCAACTTTGCATAAAAAATGTAATTACCAAATGATGCTAACGTGACACTTTTAATGCACTTTTAATACAACCATTAATGCTGTTTTGCATTAAAAGTGTCGTTATTTACAGAATGACACTTCATGACACTTCAGTCATAAACATTCATAAAGACGCCTTCATGTTCATCACGGGAGTTGTGTCACGTTTATGCCAGTGTAACATCATGAAGTGTTACCAAAATAAAAGTTGTAAGGATATGAAACTCAAATAAAATCAGGCAAAAAGTTTCAGCTAAAGTCAGCTCAGAACTGATAGAACAAACTTTGTTGTCAAACATTCATTGCCGAGGGTTGCAACTAAACAAATGCAGATTTACCGTAAAGCGCTACCTTGAAGGTTTAAGTTCTACAGACATTTTAAAGAATGACGAAAAAAATGCACTCCACAAAACTAATTCGTTTTTTAAGATAAATGTTATTTACAAGTTATGTGCTGCTGAGCTGCTTTCCTGTAGATTTCTTTATAATTTCCTTGCTAGACTTGATAGATTTAATCACAACAACCTCTTTCAAACACACTTTGTGTCCCTGAATCTTAAAAGCCTAAGTTTTTTAAATTTCCTCTATTGGCCATGAAAATCAAATTTAAACACGGTTTGTTTTGTTGCCTGAAATTCTTGGTCAACGTTTTCCTTTTTAACTAAATGATACCGTTACAAACAACTGACTATAGAAAGTAATTCATCCTGGTAACAGTGCATAAGACCTTTCAGGTTCAAAGTAAATCCCACCTCTATGAGCCATAAAGGCTCCAAGCAGAACAGACAGACTAGAAACGGCTCGTATGTGTGACGGGTTTTTCTTCTGTTTCGGCTTGACCTCTTTAGACGCCACATTTTCACACCGACGGTGCCAAAACCGTCATCTGTTCTGCCGCAAGCTGGGACCTGCAGACAGCTGGCGAGCAAGGAGGAAGTGACCACCAGTAACTACGTTTTTTTATTGTTTGTTTTTTGTAATTGATTTTGACACAGGTTTTACCAGCTCACCTGCATAATTCATCTCTGCATTCTTCCAATGAGGACAGGAAATGATTTTAACATATAAAAGTTAATTTATTAGAAAACTTCAATGCATCAAATACTACAAAAGTTCTAACAGTGAGAAATGATGAGGCCAAATTATTTTGCAGTTTCTTTAAAGACGAGAACATTTACTTCTGTGAGCTTCACCTCATGCTACATTGTCATTTCTTCATCAGACACACTTTGACTCATTCATGCATGTTTGCCAAATGTTTGAGTTTTTCATGGCAGCCAGTTGGTGCCACATATTTACCCCCACACAGAGTAGCGGCAGCAGCAATTAGCAAACGCTGAGGTTGTCATATAAAGTGCAAGGCTCCAAAGACCGTTTGTAAACGGCATCAATGAATGCATCCCAATTACATAACAGAAGATTTATCATAGCTGAACTTTGACCTCCAATCCTTTAAATATCCCCACCACATTAATAGCTGATTGGGCAGTGTGACAAACATCTGGACACTACAGAGATGATTACAGCACATGTGTACTGATTCACATTGCATCTATGATAATGTCACACTGATTTAGAAGAAACATTAAAATAAAAGAAAATAAAAGTAAACTTTCTGGGGCTGTAAGGGAAATTTATTCATTTAGCTTTTCTAGAAACTCTTGCCGGGTGAGAATGGTGGTGGTGCCATGTCTTGGTTCGTTTTAGGTTTATTAAAACATTATTTCTCAGTATTGCTATTTTTACAAGTGTCATAAAGCAGAAAAAAAAGCAAAACTTAAGTTGTTGGTTTGTTATTAAAGGTCTCTAGGAATAGAAGGACTAGAATTTGTATGTTTAAAGTTTACAATTTTAGCAAAAAAAAAAATGGGAAAATGAAACTAATAAATTTGCACTCTGGTGGTTTGATGTATGAGTTAGTACCTGTCACACATTGGACACCATTTACAGATATACAGCTTTACACAAATAACACATCACCTTTCAAATCATCTGTTACTGTAGCTTATGGAAATTGAACTCCAGGTAACAGAAGGCCATGGATTTCTTTGGACATGTCTGCAAACATCAGACATGCAGTGCTGCAACTTACAGACATTACATTTACCACGCAGACACACTACTGCTGCTGATTTGTGCATGTACTGTTCAAATGCAAAAGTAATGAAGTCATAATTACTTTACTACTTTACACGTAGGGACACTTGGAGGCTACAGAGCGTTAAATATGCATCCTCAGATGGTCAAGTGATTAGTAAGTATGGGGGGAGCAGTCAATCATGGCTTTCTCTTTCACAGAAAGCTTGTGTGTTATTTCTTCACATTTAGAAAAGAAAAGAACAATATCAGATATACAGGAATCAAGGCGAGATAAGAAGGTGTGACAAAGGCCTAAACATTACCTCGAAATCAGGATCCTGTTGCTTTCCAGTGTGACTTAAATTATATTCCATATTCTGGCTTTGAGTTATTTCTGTTTTTATTTAGCACAATATTGGTTGTGTTTTCTTGGAGTCCTAGCTATCCCATTTTTGTCAGATATATCCCTGTGCCTACTTGCATTATTTCTAAGGCCGCGTGTCCGTTTTGAACTTTGCCAAATCTCCTTTGTCTTTCTTCTCTCCCAGCTGCCATTTTATTTTCTCTTGATTATGACTCACTTGATCCTTGCTCCACTAATCACCTCTCCAGCTTTTATTAGCCCGTCATTTCCTGTTGATCATAGTCAGATTCTTTTATGATAACTCTCCCCGTCCAGTCCGTTCCTTTTCAATCCCTGTTACAAAAGCCTGAGGTTTTCCATGTCTTTGCTGTTTTTGAATTTTGTTGTTTGGTCTTTTTTAACTTCTCTTTAACTGAATCATCAACCACGCCATGATCCTTGTATTCTGTCTGCGTTTTCGTCCAAATCCATCTCAACCACTCATCACGCGTATTTTGCTGGAGAACCTGTTTTTTGACATGAGTGACAGAAACAGTCTTTAAGATTCCTTAATAGTTGAAGTAACATTCAGCACATTGCAAGAACTTTTCAACATTTTTTTTTTTGTGATACTGGAGAGAACAGCGCTCCAGAATGTTTCAAAGGACAATCGTCTCTTTAAAACCCACAATGTCTTACACCTACAGCTACACCTTTCCTTCATTTAATATGCGAGGATCTATGAATATCAAATCACTTGCTTCTATCTGCACAGCTTTTCAAATCTGCTCACCTTCAGACATCCTTGAATCGTGTAAAATGACCCTGTGCTATTCAATTGTGTAGCAGAATGTTGTAATATTGCAGTAACTCCATACGCTTCCTGTAGACACAGGTGGGCAGTAACTAGTTACATTTACTCAAGTAACTTTTTAGGAAAAAGTTAGCAGCCTTACTACACCATACTTTTTACTTCTACTTGAGTTATGTTATTATGAAGTTTTACCAAAAAGCAGAATCTGCAGGGAAGGGGCTGAACTAAGTTAGTTAAAACTTGGTTCGTACTTTGTTGACACAGACACCCACCTCTCAAATCTGACTTAATGAAACAATAATAAAAAAATAAAAAAAACAAACAGATCTACAACAGAGTCACTGGTGGTTTGTCGTGATATACTTAAAATGAAAAGGGGCCCCTTAATTATATTCCACTCAAGGCCCCATGCCACCTTTTTCCAGCCCTGCATAATGAGCTAGAGCCACTGCGCTGCACATCTCTCTGCTGGATGAGGAGATGTAATTTATGTATCACGAGCAGGGACAAGGTTTCTGTTTTGTGACTGCTGAGTTTTTAATAAGACCAGTTGTTTGTTTTTCTAGGCCGGGCTTTATGAAGCGGGATTTTCTGATCTCCGCTCTTCACTGTCAGCTGGCCTTGCAGCTCTCACTCATATGTTTACAGGTTCACTCCACTCCACAGCTGACTGGAGCAGAGGACATGTAGACGAGACATTTGATACGGCATTGTATATAAAAAGAGTATGCAGCGTGATTACAGGGCGAGATTAGTCACGCAGGTCAAACATTTGACAACTGAAACATCTCTCTGCCTGGATTTCTAGCTATACAAACAGACAGTAGTTAATAGAGTCGTGGCAAAAGCACAGGAGGTGGAATAGCAACTCTGCTGTGGAGAGTACAATGTCTTCTCCCATCACCTGTTTGGGGAAGCATCGTTTACATAAAAATCTCTACAAGCTGATGAAAGCCTCGCTCCGTTCTTGGGATTGCTCTGTTAGCTGCTGGATATGATGAAGGCTGTTTTACAAAGTGATGAAGTTTACAGAAAACCCTTAGCAGCCTCTTCATGAAGCTGCCATACAACTAAGAAGTGTCTTCAGTCAGAGATTTACTCAGTATGACAGGAGATCCTGCACACAATCAGTATGATTGTTTTTAATTTGCTTTATTCTTCACAGTACAAAACTAAGACATGCCTTAGCTTTTACAACCACTGAATCAAACTGTTTTCCCCACTCCAGTTTTGTAGATATAATTTATACCTACATATAGCGATATAGATAATTACACATCTAAATCACTTTCATTGTTCTACTTGAAACAAAGGATGTGATGTTTGATGTAAAAGGTTATTAATGTCAATAGTAACTTTTCTTTAATGTTTGAAAAATGTTTTCTCATCAAAACAGCTATCTTTTATCATGATAATGTATTCGTATAGAAAATTGCTTGTAGTTTTTATTGAAGAAAATCCCATTAAAGTGCATGTGTCAAAGAATAATTCCATAATCACATAAATCTAACATTTTACTTGCATCTGTGCTCGCATTGCATCCTTTGTAATTTCTCAGTTTCACAATCAGTATTTAATATATAAATCTGTATCGCACACAGTGAAGCTTAACATTAAGCGAGGATTGTTTTTCTCTCAGATTCTTTAATTAGTATTATCTGTCCCGGGATTTCTTCCCAGGGACACATGCTCAGAAAATCAATGTGGAGAGGCACCAAGGAGGCATCGCAATCAGACGGCCAAACCAGCCTGGATAACCTTTTTGAATGCAGAAGAGCCACAGCTTTGCACTAAACTCCCCTGAATAATGAAACTCTTCACCATATGTCCTAAAATGAAGCGAAAGAGCATTTCAATCATCATTATCTTGGTCGTGATCCATATCATACGACCAAACATGAGGATCTCAAGGGAGGCAGATTAGAAAACTGAGAGTTTTGCTTTTTGACTCAGTTTTTCCTCTACAACAGTTGAGCGGAGCAGGAGTGGCAAAGCTGCAGAACAGGCCCCTGTCTGCCCCATCAATCTCCCCCTCATCCTCCCATCGTTGCACAGATGCTTAACTGAGAGTTAAAATAACAATTTTGCCTTAACCAAATCAGATGGTAATCCAAAACTATTTGCATAATCAGATGTAAATCATTTGAGGGGTGCAGAGTCTATTCCAGTCTCATTTAAAATAAAAAAAATAAATAATAAAAATAATGCCTGCCTCACAACATTATATTTCACCTCTCCCGAAATGAGAATCTAATTGTTTTGTTCCTGGCGTCCGCTTGTCAGGAAGTGTTTCCACAACAACTCCAATATCTCTCTATACCAACTAAGTCATCCATTCACACTGTTGGTCATCCAACTCGTTTATTACCAAATTCCCTGGTGAGAGATGATTCATCTTGTTCAATTGTTTTCTGTCCTATCCTCACAAGCCTATCTGTCAGCGCTCTCTATCTGTTTGTCTTTGTCCTGGCAACATCACCTCTGCATGAGAGATGAATGTGTAAACGCCATCCAGATAAAACGAGACCAAAATGTTAAAACGCATACCTTCCTATTAAAAAAAAAAAAAAGTTCTCATCTATTTCACGCTCATGATTAATGCGCATAAACTGCTGCGACCTCGGAGAGTTGCGTTATGATGGATTAATCCTGCATTTTTCTTTCTTACACAGACTAAGCCTTTAACCGTATTGTAATAAAAAAAACTGTGATTTACAAAAAGGTAACATCAACTCTGAGTTTGTCACCTCGTAACAGTTTTCAAACTGACCCATAAAATTTTTTACAATTTTAATCTCCCCAGAGTTAAAAATTATTTCTGCGGCCAGCACATCGATCTGCTGCAGCAGTGATTTATAAAACGGCTCCTCAAGGCTTCCGTAAGAAGCATCCTCAATATTTTTCTAGATTTTGTTGCCAAATAGGTGTAACTCACTCCAAGCGGATGGGTGAGTTCAGTGCTTAAGGAGAAGGGATGATAATGCATCGAACTTATATGAGAGGATATTAGCCGTTGGTGAGAGAGAAATGTAGGTAAATTAAAAGTATACCTTGATCTTGGTGAATGCATAGTAGGGATCTGAAGCATACACAACTTTCCCATGTGCGTCGACATGCATGTGTGTGACACATGTGACCTGTAGTACAGCCATGATTAGATGCAGTTTATAAAACAGATCTAGTTTGACATTAAAATATTTGGATCGAGGAAACCTGCTTGGTCCTGTGACTCAACTGATAGGTCTTGACCCCTGATGACCTAAGTTTCAAATCTCCACTAGGATATGTTTTCTTATTTTAATTGTACGCAGTTCTTTAAATGTCCTGTGAGTGTAAATATATATTTGCCCATTTCTCCATAACAACTGGAACTATCGAGTTATTTTCACAATTTACCGTCTGTTAAAAGAGCGCCCCTGCTACGGCGGGGGTGAAGTTACCATGATAACCTGATATTGGCTGAAAAGCGCAACGTCTCTCCTTTCAGAAACTGTTGAAACTTTTCAGATAACTCAAAGTCAATTGTCATCAGTCGGCTTCAGGTTCGGCCATCTTGATTTTGGCTCCATTTGGCCGCACATTCTTTTCAAGCACCATTGTTCTCTAAAATGCCACAAAATTGTGTGATTGCTGGGTTAAGGCACAGAAAGAAAAAAAATTTAGAAAGCCTATTTTCTGTTTTAAAGCTTTAATTTAACAGTGATTCTCAATTTGATGACTCGACATAAAATAAACGCTGGTAATCAGCTAAATATTTTAGTGTTTCGCCACATTCAGGTGTCGAATACTTCCCTGGGAAACAGATATGGAAGAGAAGCAAATGGAAAATGGCTGGACTTGCCAATACCTGCCTTTCATTGGTTAGCACCGAGTCATTATCTTTGGTTGAGACTTAATTTCCATCCGGACAATGAGAGGTTCAGCATGATTTGACAAACAACAACAATATCCCTTTCATCACTAGAGAACGAGTGTCTGTAGTGACTGCCTCAGCTGCTTCTCAATAATCAGCCTCTGGCTGCTTCTCGCCGGCCTGCATAAAAGAACGCCATTTACATTTTATCGCAAAAATACGTATCAGGGGAATAAAAAATACACAGGTGGGCGACTCTGGAGACACACTCGGTTGTATGTGGGTGAATATTTTTTAAAACTGACTGGATGTTTGGCTGCTGAAGGATCATGTAGATTCCTAACAAACTGAGGTGTCTCAACCTTTGTGGTCAGTTCATCGGGCAAACAGGGGACTAAACTATTCAGTCAGACGCAACTGAAACTTAATTAATAAAAAGGTCAGCATACAAATGAAGCAGCAAAATATTATCGTGGCCTTTGCTTGCTTCAATTTGGGAAAGGTTGCTGTTGAAGTGTCTGGTCTTTAGCGATGTGTTCTGACCTCCGTGGCAAAGGAGGATAATATGCAGCAGTACCCCTTCAATTGAAAAATAATGTCTGTCTGCTTCCAAAGACGTGTTGTGTGCATTTTTTTTTTTTGTGACATATTCACTAATGGTTGGAGTTCCCCTATGATAATTCAAATTTGAAGACTTTTCTTCACATTCACTGTTTCTGTTGTGTCCCAGCTAGGTTGTAAACTGGACCTGAAAACGCAAACAGAACTGACAAGAACAAAACCCGAAAAATCGAGATGGCAATGTAGACGGTTTATTGAAAACCGAATTTAAAATCAAACAAGTTGTTCATCAGCTGATCAGAAGATGAAGATCATAGATCCCAAAAACAAAATATGGGACGTAAAAAAAATACTCTGATGCTAAATTAAATTAATATCCATTACGAGTTAGTAACCAGCAGTGTCATCTTCATCCGCTCCAATTGTTGCACATTTTGGCAGAGCTGCACCCAGACCAATAATGCTGCTGTCCGTTAGCATAAAACGCTAACACTGGCTGACTTTTACACTGAGCACCAGTGTCAACCTAGCTTAATGCTAATTAAATCTTTTTATCTTCGTCTAAAAAAGAGTGTTTTCTCCTCTGAAAAGAAGTCTGTTCTCATTATACAGCTGCGTACTTTGCTGTCTGAACACAGGTAGCCAGCTCACCATCTGCCGTGCTTTTTATTTCTTTACATTCTAAAGAAGAGGAGCGCACAGATGCCCCTGTAGCTCAACGGAGCGGATATGTAAGGACGGGAAAAAAAGCAAGTAATCTTGTTTTTGCAAAGGTAAAGATGTTTACATTCAGAGATGAAATCCTTAAATCGTTTCAAAATAATCCAGCTAATAACTACACAGCAAAATATGTATCTAAAAACATGCAGAGTGCATTGTGTTGGGCTCTACGTGTGATTCAGGGAGAACTAGCAAAAGTGAATCACAAAACATCTGACACATCAGTGGAAAGGAGAACTACAACAAAAATACATTTACAACATCCAGATGATAATGTGCCATTTATTTTTTACATGTTTGTCTTTCAATGCAGAACTTGGAGGGAGAAAAGGTCATAGACTTTTATTGCTAAGTAGCAACCAATTAAATGGCAAATCTCGCAGTTGTCTAATTTGACTTACTCATGTCAAAAATAATTTTTGTTCAAGAGCAAAAAAATTTTTTTTCAAATCTCTCATAAAAATCATGTTCTGAATTTTTTCTTTAATTATTCCCAAAAGGAAAAAATACTTTGACCTCGGTGCTGGTTGCGCTTTAAGTTCAACCCTCTCTTCTGAAAAGCAGTGGGAGTTCCTACTAATAGGATACACTTTTCTAGCACTAAATTAGATTTTCTTTCTCAGCTAACTTCCTTCCTAATATGAAAGTGTGCTCATAAGAGACTTATCTTTGTTAAAATAATGTGTAAATAATGACTAATTCCTTACATGAATCTAATGAACAATAAGACATATTTTCCTGATGCAAAATCAAGTAGCATGCTTGAGCGTCACATCAAATCTTAATGTTACTCCCAAAATGTTTATTTGTGTGTGGGTGAAGGTAAAAACCTCCATTTATGTTTAAAAATGAAAAACACAGTAAAAAGGGCTACATGTGGCCAAAAAGGATCATTCAATTGTGTAAACCACTTTGCTGCTTGCTGTTTGATGTTCCATCAAGGAAATAAAATGAAAACGACCAGCGTTGTCTGAAGATTTGTATCTATTTTAAGGATGGAAAACTTAGAAAGAGGTTGTAAAAGTGTGATTACAGTTTACCTGCCACATTCGCAGAGCCTAATATTTTTTCATTCCACAAGAATAAGACCCTGCAGCACTGCAGGATTTTCATCTAAGGGAAGAAATTGCAGGGATCATATAGAATGTGATGTGATAAAAAGAATAGGCCGAATAGAGATCGTTACAATGGAGGTTATTATGTTTCAATTCCAGCTCTGCTGTCTCTTATCTTCACTTGAATCAGAAAGAGCCGAATACGATTCAGCAGCCGAGGAAGTTTGAATTTATTTTAAACAAGAAACCTCCTGTTTGGCTGAATTTCTTTTAACGGCAAGGGTGAAGATATCTGCTGTATTTCTGCTGTTTGAGATTAAATATATATTCCTGCAGTGGCTGAGAGATTGCAGATAAAAAATTTAACTTGTGCATTGTTATTCAGAACTGTCCAAAACGTCAAGCCTCCCAGATAATGTTGAAACAGCTGCTGTGTTCTTTGTGTGCATTTATAATACCCAATATATAGTCTAAACATTAAATTATAAATTATATTTCCATAATTTTCCACCTGTAATATACTGACAATGAAATATAATCTGACTTGCACATATAGAGAACTGAAACTAGCTACCAAATGCACAGCACAATGCCGTGTAGTTTTAAAATGCATATAAAATTAGATTGAGCCATTCACACGTTCCCATGTTTCACAGTATCACACCTCCAACACACTTCATTTGTGTGTTTTCTTTTCTTTCTGTTGCAGATAAAGACAATCTGATGCATTAATCCAAACAGTCAGGAATTTGATCAACAAAGAGCAAATGCAGTGGTAATGCTAAGAGAAACCTCAGGTTGAAATGTGACAGAGCAAGCAAGTAAAGAACTTGACTATTTTAACTAAGACAGGTCCAAGACTATAAGCTTGCAAACCAAATCAGTGCAGTAGAGTCTAATAATCAGCTCATCCTGTTTGAACAGTAAATGAATGTGAGTAATGTCTTGAATATGTCAATTGTTTGTTGTGAAGCAGGTCCACTAAACCATTTTTAGTGATTTTGAAGTGAGAAAAGCGAAAAAGAAACAAGAGTAAAAATGAAAAATTGCAGTCAAGACGGCAAATTGATCTTACTTTAAATAAAACCGCGGGTGACAGAAAAGAACATGACAGATATTTAGGCAAAACATCACAAGTCATTTGTGCCTCGTAGTAATTTGGCTTCTGCAGAGAGTTGCAACATTTTCCACTGTTTTAAAACCATCAGGAGCTCCGAAAGGAGGAGGAAGGTGCTGAAGTCAGCTGCTGTGCGGACTGAAGACGGAGTGAAAACCCCAGTGGGCCCTGTGGCTAACGTCTTTTGACACCTGAACACTTGGAAGTGCACAGGTCCTCACAGCATCAGTGTGTCTATTCGTAGGTAACGAGGAACCGGCCCCGAGTGGCGGTCCAGCTCGCAGCAGTCGCTCGAGATAATAGGTGTCTCCACAGTTAGCAGAAACAAACTGTTTCACAAACCAAGTATAGAATAACTTCTGTTGCAGTTTATTTAGGGAGAACGTGACTCAAAATGGTTCAGGTGCAACTATAAGAGCACAGTATCCCACAATAAATGCTACTTTTCTCTTTATTCTCAAAAAGATCAATTGTTGATGGTACAATTTTATCCCCCCCCCCCAACAATAGTTAAGATTAATGAAACATGTTTGTCTGTCTCTCCATGTGCTCTGGTTTCTTCCTGTGAGTTTTCCAACAAGAGGTAAATATAAATCGTCCAGTTAGCAATGCTTCCAGGTCCACTTGACAGCTTACTCAATTTCATCATTCCTACTCTACAGATATCTCTCTTGAGCCAACCATGTGAAGACCAGATTTTTGTGACAGTGTCAAACGTTTGCAACAGCAACACAAACTTCTATTTTATAAGTTGTGCCACATAAACTGTCAGGAGGGTAAACCAGGAGCCACAAAAGTAGGAAGAAAAACCACTAAGCTGCTTTTACAAAATTTCTGTGTGACCAATACGTAATATCAACACATTGACCAGACATGAGATTATGGCAAATAACCAGTGAAGTGAATAAAACAGATTATTTCTTCATCATAGCAACTGTTACTAGGTCTGTGATATTAGACACCAGGTGAATGCCTTGAAATCAAACCCAATGTACTTGAAGCAATAACATATTTGTGAACTAATGACTTTGTACTTTGGGTTCCAGCAGCTCTTGAGTTGAAAATGGCCAACTTATGATTTTGACAACAGGCAAATTATGATGGCTGGATTACTGGGTCAAATTATCCCCAAAGTTACACCTTTTTTGGGAACTTTCTGGTCTGCAGTGGGGGGGTATTGGGGGGGCGTTCTTCAAAACTGATCCAAGGAAGGATAAGAGCAAGAGAGTCATTCAAGGTTAACTTATGAATATGGTCTGATAGGTCACCCTCAGACCAAATAGGTCACCATACACTGAGAGGTACTGCAGCTCAGTGCACTGACGAAATGACAGCATTCCCATTCATGGAAACGGTATTCCCTGATAGCTGTGGTATCTTTCAGCATGGTGATGCTCCGGCCACAAAGTGAGAATGGCCCAGGAATGCTTTGGTAAGCACAACCATTTTGAGGCGCTAACTTGTCCTCTGAAATCCCCCAGATCTCAGTCAAATTCAGCTCGTCAGGGATGTGTTGGAGAAACGAGTCCTATCCACGTAATCCCAACTTGCAAAATGTCAAGGATCTGCTCTTAACACGTTGGTGCCAGATACATCAGAACCCCTTTAGAGGTCTAGTGGAGTCCAATCCTCTATGGGTCACGATTCTGTTTTTTTTTTTTTTGTTCCAACAAAAGGCGGATCAAAGTTTTATTGGTTAAGTGGTCATATTGTGATGCCTCGTCATTGTATGACTGCATGCTTGTTGATAAAGTCCCAAAAGCTTGCAGAAATTGAAAAGTATATCAAATTTCAGTAACACTTTATTTGAAGGGGGGTGAATAAGACTGTCATGACACTGTCATAAACATGACATAACACCTGTCATGAACATGAATAAGCCTTCATGAATATTTATGACTGTTGTCATAAAGTGTCATTCGGTAAATTATGACACTTTTAATACAAAGTTGACATTATTCAAAATGTCTTTGTTATGACAACTTATGACATTAACCAATAAATCATTACTGTTTAAACTTTACCTTTAATAACATAAAGTTACCTAATTTTTTTAAAGTGCAATCAGTAATACTTTTATAACAAATTTATATCAGTAATGATTTTCAGGTCTACGCTACTGGAGAGACATCGGGCCTGTCCTGAACGCAGCATAATGTTTGATCATGTTTGGACAAAAAACACTGCCAGATAGTCCAGAAATGGACAAGCATTTATGTCTTATTTTGTGTGCAAACAGTAAAAAAAAAATAAAATGAAATAAAGAAAAAAGAACTTCTGTGCCTCATTTATGTTCCTCATATATGAACATGTTGCATATAAGCAATATCAAATGAATATATTTTAATACAGCATTTATTCTTATATAGATTTTTTAAAATATTAATGATTGGGGTGGGGTTTATTAATAAAGACATAAGTGCTGTCCAATGGGCACACATCAACCAACCAATCACATGTCAATGATGAACTGTGATGTCATTGTTTTTTATCCAATGACTGAGAATCCACGTGGGTCTGCTGAAGCGCCTTTGCATATGCTAGGCTATTCGTATGCTAAGTAGAGTCGTTAACACCACTCCCCCCTACTGGGATTCTGCAATCGACAGATTTCGACTCCCGTGAGTCATGAGACAATGAATATGCAGATTGTCGATTGCTGTCGGTATCTGTCGCTCGCGAGCTGCGTTCGCATCAGAATACAGGGTCAAAAATCCCACTTTTCGTCTTACAGCTCCAATTTGAATCAGTCAACTAACATGTTGTCTGAAATAAAGCTTACAAATGAAAGGACTGCCAATGAGCTCACATACAGACATACAGCATTTCCTCATCGCTCACCTGAAGAAAAAATCCTGCTGTTCGTTCTGAATAAAATATGCAAAGTCTGTTCCTAAAAGCACTTTGCAAATCTCTCTCTCATCCCCAAACATAAGGCTACTGTATGACTTCTAGATCAGCTGTGCTTACTTCACATTTGTCACGTTAACAAAAAGCATTGTTCAGTTTAAAGTTCTCAAAAAATTTGAGCTCCAGCCATGAATGTATTTATGCACAACACTGTGTCAGCAATGACCCATCCTTAGTTTGCCTAACCTCACCCGCAGTGTCAGCTGGGACAAAGTGTGGTGGGCCGTAATTTGTTTTCCAAATTCAACGCACGTTCATAATCAGTCTGGCACGCAAAACAAGCCTCGCCTTTTTTTATTCCACCTCCATCAATTCACACCTCTTAAAGCCTCCTTTGGTGCAGAGGCTCTAACAAAACACAAAGCACTTTTTACCTCAATCTACAGAATAAACTGAATATTAGGAAGGCATGTTTCCATTCCATGTTTTCAGAATTACATGTGGAGTGTTTAAGCGTCATACAGAAACCGCTTTAGAAAAACAACGTCTAGAAAGAAATTTGAAGGACAGACAAGGAGATGCTGGTCCCAAACTACTGAACACTTCCTTACACATTTACAAATGTGTCAGTCTCTTATGACTCACATAAAAATTGCGTCAAAAAGTATGTTTTTCGCTTTTACACAAGAGGGATAGAATGGCCTTTCCAGCTCCATCACAGACATGCTTTCAAGAAATGCCATATAGGCATCACAGAGAGAAGACAGCCATATCATGTTCAGATACATTTAACCTTAAATCCTGGGTCTCTTTTTGAGAGTTCTGCTAGAAAATGATTCAAGAATGAATTGAAAATAACTGAACTACAAGGTTTCTCTGAATTGTTGTAGCATCACAATGCAGCTAACCCTCCACACAATATAAACAAAATCAATACTGATGTTATGGAGTGAAAGTAAATGAATGTGGCACACAACAGAAAGTAAAAAATAAAAAATGGCACTCCATCTATATGTCGCCATAGAAAGTTATTCCATCTAATTAGAATTGTTTTGGGAGATGGGAAAAATCCCCAAAACATATTTACCCACTCAAAGCAAAAGGAGGTGTTCAAGACATGGACTCCAGTAATCTGTCCTGTCTCAGTGCTTAATGGATGAACTAACTGCTCCAGCTGACAACAAGCTCCGTGATGCTTCCCCTGCAGCCTGCAGTTTTCATCTCACAGGTCTGTGTCAGATGTTGGGGGACCAGCACACCATGGTGAGGAGAAGAGCACCTGGAAAAATACATTACTGCAGAAAAGCACACACTGCTGGAATGCTACCATACAGCAAGAACAATAAAAGAGGCCATATGTAGATATGCTCCCCCTATCAGAATGCAAGCTGTCAGCTTGTTCAGCCTGCAGAATGCAAAACAGGGCAGCGGGATGTTGTTCTTGTCTCCCATCTTGTTAGTTTGTTGGATGTGGTCTTATTAGCTTCCATGTACAGATTGTTTACACTGGTTGTGGGACAACTTGGGGAGGTGGTGTCTTAACCCAATGTTTTTATTGTTTTTGACAACAGGGGCAAACTCCACAGTCGTGACAGCAAGAGAATGAGCTGCTTAATGAGATAACTGTGTCAGACTGCTACAGGAGGAACAAAGAAGGTCAATAAATCTAAAAGAAAATCATGTTTTTTGTTTTGTTTTGTGTTAAATAGCATCATAGGTTTAGGCATGAAACATAAATGTCAGATTGATTTTGTTAGCGAAACCTGGCACAAAGAAAAGACACAAGAATACATCTGCTGAACAATTTGTCTCTACACAGAAAAACTTCAAAGTCTCCACATCTTCTCAGCATTTTCTCCATCGCCTCCGTGGCGATAGTCTCAGGAGGTTAAACAATGATTCCCAAATGCAGCCGAACGCCATTTAAGGACCCAATTAAATTTGGCCAGATAAATCTGCACCAAGCCAACCTGTCAACGCCTGTGTTTGGCAAAGAAATACACGCCTCAGCAGACAGCAGTTCCACTTGTCAATCATCTGAACAGCCTAAAATTCAGGTTAGCACATGAAATTTGGCACATATGTGTTAACAGTTTTGAAAAGGACCCAAGGAGATCTTCTTTTGAGTGGCGCTTAACAACTGGGGCTGCACAATTTTAGGAAAATACTGAATTGTGATATTATTGCTGGAAGTTGTGAATCCGATAGCAATTAAAATTTACCCTGTTTACGTAGTGACACCATCAATGGACTCTAGGATTTCAGCCACCAAGAAAATAAACCAGGTTTGGACATTCAGAGAAGTTAAACTCCATTCAAGTCAAGATATGTTAAAAATATGCAAAAATAAACGACTGACCATTGATATATAGCAACCTACCAAATATTGTAACTACCAAATAACTCTTTGAAACAAAAATATGCCTTCAAATTGGCTAATTATACTCAGTCTTGACTTCCTGTTCCATTATGCGTTTGCTCTCTCTCATTCTACAAAACCTTTCCATTCAGTTTTTAATGCTTCTTTGAAAGAAAAAGGCTTTTTGTCTTCTCATCACAGATCCAGTAACTTTTCATAATGTTGCATGTGTTCTCTTTTTCGTTTCCCATTCACATTTCTCGTTTTTTCATAATCTACACAAACTGCTTTCATACATACTGTTGCAGAATAGCGAGACGACGTATAATGAAATCAAATCCAGAACTTGAATTTGGTATAGATATACCACGTATCAAGTACAGATGTGCACAGTTTGATTGTTTTGTAGTATAATTTTAGAACACCCAAGTGCAGAAGAAAGTAATATGAAGTTCTCATCAAGCTGGATGTTGTCCCCTTTGGCAGCAGACCTATTAAAGCCTGCAAAAAGCCAGGAAGAAACTCCCAAAGGAATCTGATTTTTATTTTTTTTTTATAGGGCAATTCTGCAAACACAAACTTTCACAGCGTCAGCACAACATCCGCTACACGCTCACATTAGGGGTGGTACGGCGGTGCATGACGAGACATAGAGGACCACCACAACCAAGTGCCGCGCATCTTTTTATTTTTATTGCTTGAAAAGCAGCGTTTCAGAAGGGCTATTAAAATAACCAACAGCAGGTTTGCGGCATTTAATTTTGAACGGTTTATTTTAAGGTTTCACTTTAAAGGAAGCTGGATTCACTGGGCGTGATTTCTTCTGTGGCACTAGAGATTAAAACTTAATGCTGTTGCCCTTTGTAGAACAAAATAGCAAGAACCTTTTATAGTGACTTTATCTACAGTTCTGTGAAAAAGGATTCGATATAAGTGGCACTCGCAGTCAAGGTAAATTAATATTTATTCATCTTGATTAAGCTATGCAAACCAACCAGGCTCTTCTATGTGAAAAAGTGATTTCCCTGCTAAACCCATTACCTGGCCACATGTTTTTTATTTCACGGATGAGTAATTTTGGCCCACTTTTACTTCAACCTTCTTATAATTTAGCCACATTAAAGGGTTTTCAGCTATAAACCACCTCTCATTTTGATGCTGTAAATACTTTGTCAGAGCAGCACATGAACGTGATAATGGGGAGTTTATGTTTAAATCAAATCAAATAAAAAAAATAAAAAAACACTTTTAGAAATGGCTTAATTCCATCTCTAAATAGAGGATAGCGCAGCATAAAATTCACTGAATGTGATACAGAATATCAGCAACTGGACTCTGCTCTGTAACATTTCTGTAAACCCCAGGAAGAAAATGCATACTTACTGGAAATGTCAATTTCCAACAAAAGAAAAAGCAGCGAGCTTCAAGTAGCAAAGAGAAAATGTAAAGATCGGTTCAGTAGAAAACCCCACATGTGGCATAACGCAGCCACAAATCTGTGAGCATATCGAAGTAGGTCATAGATAATAGATGGGTTCATTATAGAAAAGCAGAATTAAAAAAAAAAAGAAAAAAAAACTCTTTGAAAATCAGTGAAAGAGAGTTGGAGACAGAGAGCGATGTATAGATAGGTAAGAACTTAAAAAAAAAAGTTGTGACCATAGCCTTTGCCTTTGCTGTACTAAAGAAAAAAATCCACACTTTTTTCTCACAGAAAGAAACTAACTTCATGTTTCAGAGCATTAGTGAGATATCTGGGCCACAAGCTGGGGCCAATTCAGAGGTGAGAGTGGCTCCTCATTTATCCACTCAAACGCTCGGAGGACAACTGGGGCTTTCCCTCTTGTGAATACGTCTCCTCTTCTCTCCCAGTAAGAAGTTTTACTCATTTCAAGGGGCTATAAATTATCTGTGCGCTACACAGCAATCTTTCTCAATGATCACCACAGTAGTGCACTTTAGCAACACTCTGGCGACCACAAAGTTTTTCCAGAGTACAGCGGCGGCGTGTGGTGCCTGCAGCTGAAGGTTTTGCAAGACATCTTACCTTTCTGAGCTTCCTCTCTTTCCCTTATTTGACTAAAGGACATGATCTAATGAGCTTCACCTCCAAATCCATACGTAATGAACAGGAAGACTCTTCCCTCTCATTCTACAGGCACTTTGCTGGACAAACGTTCCCAGGAGACATGATTATTACAGTGAAGGCTTCACCTTGACACAAAAAGTCAACCTCTCACCAAGACCCTCACGCTCTCATATTCTTGTATCTGCAGCGTCATGCATATACAACGCAGTACAGGTCCTGTTTAGTATGCAAATATAGGATCAACATCTTTCACTGCGGCATAGTTAGCTGATTATTCAGGACCACAGATGGGAAAGCCCTACTTGATTAACCATCAGCACAGAATAACTGTAGAAAAAAAATTAAATCGGCCCACTCGTTCAGATCTGCACAATACTTACGCAGTTTATTATGTCAGAGTAGTTTGAAGGAAAGAGGTGGTTTTACCTGGTCCCGAGCAAAAGCCTGCGATGACGGCCAGTATGCAGATGTAACTGAGGTACGGCATCCATGAAACACTGTCCTGGAACGACACAATGTACATGCTTAATGTCGAATAAGATCCTCTGATGCAATGCAGAAAACATCATGCTTTGGGGAAACTTCCCCCTAGTAAGAACAGGGAAACTCAAGAGTCAATGTGAAGGTGATTGGACATAAACCCAAGCTGATCCTGGAAGAAAACCAGTTTTGAGGCAGCAAATGGTTTCAACTGAAGCAGCGATTAATGGTCCAGCAGATCAATGACCCCAAAACAAGCATCTGTTTGAAACACATTGGTGTGGTATAATGGCGTAGTCAAAGTCTAGATTCACATCTAATTGGAAATCTGTGGCAAGACTTTAAATTGATGTTCACAGATACTCTATCGATCTTGACCTATATTAAAGAAAAATGTGCAAAGCTGGTAGAAACAAACCCCAAAATGCTTAATTGCCAAAGAAAGGAAGTTCTGGAAAACATTGACTCAGATGGGCTGACCAGAACCTCACTTTTTATAACTCAGATAATTTGAATAATTAAATTTGGATATACAGATTTATATGTCAATGGTTCTGTAAGCTTGGTTTTGTCATCGTCCTTTGTGGTGATCATCAGTATTCTCTAACAAAGCCTCAAATTATATTATGTAAATTTTACTTTGCTTCACAGCTATCATCTTCTTTTTGTGGATATCACATAAAATTCCAATAAAAAAATTATTGAAGTCAATGGTTTTAATGTGACAAAGTGTGAAATTTCTTAAGAGATAAAAAAAAAAAAATTATATATATATATATGTTTTTAAGGATCTGTACAAACTCCAGGTTTTTCACAGAGGGAAACCTTGTTTCCATTAGCATCTTGATGGTAACAATAAGAATTGCGTGTTTGCTGTAATTATACTTCAGATACAATTTAGCTTGCAGAGTAGGAAAATCGGCTCACCTGGAAGTTGAGGAAAATTGTCAGCAGGCTGAAGAATACAGCCATGGAGGAGAAACCAAATATAAGGAGGGGTCTTCTCCCAATCTGCTCAATCACCAGACCCTAAAGATGAGACACAAACAGAAAATAAGGTAATATTTATTAATAACTCATGTAAAATCTAAGGCTAATCTCAGTTTCAAATGCTTTAAAGATAGTTATTATGCCATTTTTCCATTTTTAAAAAGGCAAAATTAAAAATCAGTTAAACATAAAATGCAGTTTGCTTTATATAAAAAAAAGAAGTTGAACTTTAACAGTTGTTTTGTTAATTCAATGCAAATCAAACAAGTGTCTGCAGTCTATGCACCTGACTCGGGAGGAATCAATCTAAAAAGCAGCTTTGATATTTCTAACACACAAAGAGGTACCATTATTTAGTTTCATTGAGGTTTAGTTTTATTCTTCATGGCTGCAGGAAAAGTCTAAACCATGTGTCGAGAATAGCACCAGGTTTTCAGATGAATCTACAATAAAAGACACCTGGTAACAGGTCATGAACTTGACCAGGGGTAAACTAGAATGGACAGATTTAACTTTCATTCAGACATTATCCAAAATATGTTTGTGTTGCAACATGAAGAACAAGGAGAGTCGTAGTGAACCAATTACCCGATTCAGTTATGCACAAGCCATTACGGCATGTCATCTGCTGCAGCTATGGACTTTGCACAGTGTAAATTTGTTAGAGTGGATTTATATATCATATGTATGACCTCTATGGTGGCATGTAAAGACTGAGGCAAAGACAGCAGATGATGAGAGGGCAACAAGTGAGGAAATCAATCAAGTGAAACACAACAAAACGAACTAGAAATTGATTCGGACCAGAAGATGAAGCTCTGAAGATGACAATTATCTCTGTCACCACTTGTTTTGGCCTTTACTTCCATGTTGTTCTCTATCGTGGCTTGTAGATCATCACAGACTCTATCTCACATCAGGAAATTGGCCACTGGTGGTGGAAAAACAGTGTGAAACTCAAACCTTTGTTCTACCTTTTACATTAACAGTACTAATAGGCAAACCTCACAACACCCAGTGAGGTGACCCAGATGTACACCAAGCCAAAACGTTAGTTGATGGGGTTTTTTTTTTGCATGCTTTTTTTAAACTTTGTGTTATTTCAAAATCTGTATATTGCAATTGCAATAATAGTACAGTTATCACAACTAAATCTCTGTCCTTTAAGTTGTTTCTCAAGGGTAAGAAGGCTTCTGAGTGACAGTGGAGCTAATTTCTGGTATCGTTATAAACAACACATTTACTGCCTTCATGTGTGATTTTTTTTTCCTTCCTGCCCAATTTTCTGTGGATTTACTCGAACACCACACTGTCTCTGTCTCATCAATAATTCTGAGGCCACTTCAGTCATCACCTGGCCTCCTCTCAGGATTTCAGATCAAGCAGTGGGCATGAGGTCGGGGGCTTTGGCAGAGCAGAGGCTACAGCTTCTGGCCTTGTTTCATTTCTGCCTGTGAGACTTTAAGAATTTATAGCAGCACTTCAATAGTTCTGAACCTGAGGGATTTCATGAGATTGAAGAGGGGGAAAAAAAGAAGTCATTGCTCTTTGTATAGAATGTATCCTTCTTCCACTGGGATGGATCAGTTTGAGTGGAGGGTTTTTTTTTTCCGTTTTTTTTTTTT
>NW_015114803.1:50249-50605 GCF_001443285.1 Poecilia latipinna
AGAATGTATCCTTCTTCCACTGGGATGGATCAGTTTGAGTGGAGGGTTTTTTTTTTCCGTTTTTTTTTTTTGGGGGGGGGGAGGGCATTGCTGATTCATTTTCTCCATGTTTTCCTAACACTTTTCCTGCTGGCATGCCCCAGACTGCGCCTCTGTTCAATTTGGGTTTCCTCTACATGCGGTGGAATTTACTCAATTTTCTGAATGTGTATATTTGTGCATCTGTGCTCATCCCGGTGGGCATTGTCCCCGCAGACACGAGACGTTTCTCTCCCAGACACTACCCACACCGCGGCACCACGCGTTCTCGCACAAACATCAACCGCCAGCTAAGACACAGCTCATTAGGGGTCCCG
>NW_015114803.1:54538-70907 GCF_001443285.1 Poecilia latipinna
ATCATGTGAATTTCTGCTTCATTTAGTGTTCAATCCTCCATGTACATGAAGCCGGTTGAACATTTGAGACTTGTGTTTGCATGTATTACCATTGATTATTGTGTTTCCTAAAAGCTCTGTGACAGAAGCGGCTTCCTCCGCTACTAAAACCCAGCTGGAGAGATGATGACAAACGCAATGTTCTTTTAGTTCTGCTCTGTTTTACCAACAAAAACAAGACAATTACAGACAACTCCTCACCGGGGCTCCGGGTTTTAGGTACATCGAATCAGCTCCTCCCCAGCTGATTCAACGGCAACATTATTTTGTGAGCAGAAGTAGGTCGGTATGAGTTTCTCATCATATGATAACTTTGCGTAGAAAAAGAACTATGGTATAACACAAAAAATGTATAAGCAAAATGTCAAACAGGATTCCATTGCCTCTTCTTTAATTGCGACAGAAACAATAATTGCATAGTTCCTGCTAAACTAATATAAATATTGCAATCCTAAAAATGTTGTTTATGACATTTACTCAGTGGTATTTTGATTAGTGATTTTGTATTTTAAGTCGAGTTAATTGCAGGTGTGCAATTAATCAAAAACGATTGGTGCAAATGGCAAACAGCTTTTATACCCTTTCAGCTTTCAAGTGTTAGCAACAGTAGGAAGATCATTACTTTTGTGTTTCAACACCCTTGTGAAACTGTGGTATTCTACTTAATGGTATCTTACAAAGTGAATCATATATCCACCCATTTGCTTTGATCAAGACATTCAGAGATACTCCCTCCATCAAGCAGCACACTATGTCAAAGTCAAAAATTTGCTACATTGAAGTACTGAACTAAAACAGAGTTTGCACTTGCAAGTTTTGTGGAGTAGTCCTTTAAATGAGGGCTAATACGGAAAATATATGTTTTAGCTTTATCTATCTATGACGTTACTCCATCATCAAAGACATAGCTAGAGTGTTTCTTTAATTCTATCATGCATAGTCCTTTAATCTCTGATGGCTGTGCTTAAACACTTGCTCATACAAAACCTCACAGAGCATGCTTCCCCCATTCAGCTCCTCTAAACTAGCGGCAGCAGGAATTAGCAAACACGTGGTGGAAATGCCATCTGCTGAGGTTATTATACAAACACTAAGAGCACTCATAAAGGACATAATGAAATGTACCGATGTGATGAGGAACTGAAGGCGAAGTGTCGAAAAAGTGAGAGCTTCTTTTAAAGAGAGAGGCTAATTTAGAGGCATCATATAATGAAGTTAAGTTTCTTTAAAGTTATGTTGGATATATGCAACATTTTTATAATAATTGAAGGTAACATAGTTACTCGATTGTGCCATAAAATGACACTTTGTTCCTGGAAAACCGGGAAAATCAACTAGATACGGATAAGCAGGTAAGATCTCAGAGAAAACTAGGAACCAATCAGTGATAAAAGACTTATTGGTGCATCCCTGCCTACAAATCAATGCTCTATCCTACTTCTTGACAGACAGTCTGGTGAGTTCAGGCCTCTCGGTTGGAGGGATTAAAATGTGCGGTCACAATTCATCACATCAGGAAGCAGATGAGTCATTTTAAGACAACTGGCTGCAGCTTGAGGGAGCTCCAGCCTTCCATTGACTCCAGAACCTTCCCCTTTAGGATTTCAGTCAAAAATCTAGCTTACCAGTGCAGTTGTGGCCATTTTTACACTCAAGTTGCATCACAGGCCAAATGTATAACTAAGTAGCTTTTTTACTTTATTGCTAAATTAATCAGCTTGTCGTCGTGTTATGTCCCACTAGGCCCTGCGGCATCAGCAGAACAAACAACATATTATTCAAAACTTCCTTTCCTGCAACATGAAGATTATTATCCTACTCTTCTTCTCTCACTCTCTTTTTTATCAACTCAAATTTTAGTAAAATCCTCAGTAAAATTCTTTCACTTATAAGCATTTGTTTCTGAATCACCGATTGTCCGTCACATAACGTGCGTCACGACCACAACGAGGTCAGTTTTCGCATTCCATGATCTCCTGTTAGTCTTTAAACTCTGACTTGCCAGCGGGCTCCAGATTGTGACGACATGGCCGGATGTGTGTGAATTAATGTGGAGTGGCACAAAATCCTCCGCTCTGGTTTATTATCCAGTCGAATAGTGACAAGCGTGCTGCATAGAAAGGGCTTTTGCCCAGTGGGGTACTAGAAAAGAGAGCAGGAGGTCAGTGGATAACATGTTGCATTTAAAGGTTCACAACTGTGTCAGTATTCTTTTTTTTCCTTGCTTCGCTGTACAGCGCTTTGCAAAAGTATTTAGTATGCTGGAACAAGTCGTTGTTGGATCCACACAAAGCAGTAATAGTAGCAGTTTTGGAAGAGACATGACAAAAGGTATTAAATGTTTTTTTGCAAATAAAAATCAGAAAAGTGTGATTTATATTTAGCTCCTCTGAGTCGATCTTTATGTCGCAATTAAAATCTGCAACCAGTTTAGGGCTCCAGCTATCAGCTTCCTACACGGGGACAGCAATCTTTGCTCATTCTTTGTTTGCAAAAATCGGTCAGTAATTTTCAAGGATTGCTGCAGATTGCTACTTATATGGACTTGGGTGTTTACTTTGACTGGGCCACTCAAAAGCATGAGTATGTTTTACTTAAACTGTTGCAGTATCTTTAGAGCAGTGACATCCGAAATCAGTTCTCAAATGATGGTTCATTTATAGACTTCTGCAGAATATTGACACGGTGAGGAGGTAGTTGGACTATTTGGCTCAGGTGTGTTGGAGCAGGAGGACGCCGGGCCTTGAAGACTGGAGCTGGACTCTTATAGAGTCACTGTCCTGCTGGGAGGTTGATCTCTCGTCTCAAGTCTTCTGCAATCTCTACAGGTTTTCTTCCCAGATTATTCTGCTTCATTATTACCATCTACAAATCAAATTTAACCAGTTTCCAATGTCCACACGAAAGAAAAACATCAGCTTCCTGCTCTTTGTGAGAAGTGCCATCCTACTGCTGAGGCCATTTCTGTGAGCAGATTCTCACACTTGAATTTTGGTTTCCTGTAGGTCCACCAGATCTACCCTGGACTTCTGGCAGCTTCTTTCATTATTGATCTTCTTCCAAGACCAGTCGTTTCAGGTGAAGTGCAATGTCCTGGTGGCATACTCTGCGTATTTTCAGCTGATGAATTGAACAGTGCCAGATGTTCAAAGCTTGGGATTTTTTTTTTTTCAAAACCCAGTCTGGCTTTAAAATTATCTGCAACTTTATCCCTGCTGTGTTCCTTTATTCATTATTCTTTCATTCACTAAAATTAACTAAGAAATCTCTTAAGACAGTAATGTACAGCTTGATTTAGGTTGGGACTGAATTACACACTGTGCTTTTTTAAAAGGTAAATGGTTACACTGGGTTTATATGAAGGATATTAAAGTACAGGGTTGAATAGAAATGTGTTAAAACTTTTGATTTTTAAAAACTGCTTAGACTTTCCCTGTCACCTAACTTTGGGTACTTTGAGCTGATCCATCAGATCAGATTTGAATAAATGTATTCAAACCTGTGACTATAAAATGGAAAAATGGGACATGATTAGTTTTATAAGTTGCTGCAGGGTTATAAAAGAAGCTAAGATCCAAATTCCAAACCATAATATGAAAACGATTAACAATATGTGACAGATCCAATAAACTTGATACATGAGACAGGAAGAGCATATAAAGCAAGATAAAATGAAATTGTAGAAGATAAATTTATCTGAAATACTGTTTTATTTAATTCACATTGTAATGTCTAGTGATGTTCATAAGATTTAAAAACTCAAAAGGCTGGTTCATCTTCTTGTCCAGATGCCCAGCAGCAAACTTTTTTTTGCTGTTGAGCTAAAATACTCAACCTTCGCAACAAGGAAGTTTTAACCGTTTCTTTTGTAAGTCCTTCTTATGGATGAAAAACTAATGTTCCACCTCATTTTGTCCTCCAACCAGAACATATTCAAATGATCAGAGAGTTAAGAAATACAGCATGAAAAGCTGTATTTCTTTCAGAGTACAAAAATCTGTTGAGGGGATGGGGGAAAAAAAAAGTTCCTGAGTGCAGAGCGTGGCGACAAGATAAATGTGTCCTCAATCAGCCTCGAGCCACTGGCTAAAAGAATTAGGCCTCTGTGTTATGACATATTTATACCCCAGGAAAACACGGAGTATTGGATTACTAATAAGAGGTTTCTAGAAACTCTGATCAGCTTTTCAAGTAAATAATAAATCATGAAGTGCTTCTGTTACATTTATTTTATAGAAGGGAGGGAATTGTTGTGGGAACAGTCGCAGCTGAATGCAAGCTTTTCTAAATCTGCACTGCACTAAATCCCAGCAAATTTCTCCACAGCCACATAAACATGTTCATATCATAGGTCAGTCAGATTAACAAAAACAAAAGCAATACAATCGTCTTCAATCTCATCTGCAAAATTCAAATGGAAAAACAACTATTCAAATAGAAATCTTATATTTAAGGCATTTTGGTCCACAAATCAATGCCCATGCAACAGAAATGCTGGTGCCTCAAAATGCTATTTGATATCTTTAACAATCTGAAAAGATAAGGTGGTAAAATAGCTTGAAGGAGAAAAAATGTATATTTCTGGCAGAAGGACAAACATTGCCTACTCATATCCTGAAAATAGTTTCCTCTTGTTGGGCCAATACTGACTTTTAAAAAGTTTGTTTTTTAATCAGCCTTTCCACGAACCAAATCTTATGACAAATTTGTATAGTTTAAGCTTTTGGAGCAAAAAAACTTAGAAGCCATGATGAAAAAGAACACAAACACAATTTAAAGATCTAAAGCCTTTGCTTCTGTACAGCAAAGCTGTCAAAGTACCAAATATAAATTTTACAGGAGGGCAAAGGGCAAAAGAAAAAGAGCAATATCCCTGTAATCAAAGCTCACTCAAGGACACAAGAAGAAAGCAAGATAAATATACTGCAGCTAAAAGGCTTTGCTCTATTTTCAAAGACTGTCTGGTGGAGAACAAAAGGAAGCAGCCATATATTATTGTACATGATGGGGGAATACCAGAAAAAGATGGCGTGTTCTGGGTCAGCCCATATGGAGCCAGAGTATTCCCAAAGCTCATTAAATCCAAACTGGAGGATGCCAACAGACTGCTCATGTTTCCTTGCAGACTCTTGGCACAGTCACATCAGGGCCAAAATAAGTCACCTGCTTCAGGAAAGCTTTCCATTTGCCCACAATTTATCAATTTTTTTACATTTAAAAACATGTTAAACGTGTGAAAGAAGTGTTTGTTGTGAATTTTGGCAGGTTCCTGTTGTGGAAAGCCCCAGTTTCGGGAATCCAGCAAAAGCTACAGACGTATTCATTTCCAAAATCAAAAATGCACACACTGAATATTGCTATCTAAATTAAACAAAGCAGCATCTTGAAACCAGGTGAGAGCTTCTTACTAATGAACCACCTGAAGCCACGATTCAAATCATTCTCACCGAAGCTGCAGGAGATTCAAGAGTTTCTCAAACAGACGCGACTTGAGTCAAAGAAACATGCTGCATGTGTTTTATGAGGGACTGACATTACAACATGATGTAAAGATAAAAAAAATAAAAATAAAATCACAAATTTATTAACGGGGACTACTGTAATAAGTAAAATTTCTAATTTTAATTATTTCTGTCTAGTGAATCATCATTTTTAGCAACATAAAAGGGCTGTACAGATCAAAAGTCAGCCGACCTGCTCTTGAAACCAAGTTACCGTAGGCCTGAGTGACTCAGCTCAGGTTTGATCTTTCAAAGATCAAAGATTGTATCTAGTGTGCAAACGTTCGCAAGACTCAAAGAAATTCTGAGGATCCCACACGAGGAGTAATATACCTATTTAATGAGGGCAGATGACAGGGAACATTTCCCACTGCTTTTCGTTAAGTGCTTCTGTTTGAAGAAAGAAACACTTGCCTTTGGAGGGAAAAGTGCCAAAAGAAATCTGTTATACAATGCCCAACCCGTCCGAGGCCCATAGAGGATAAACTGATGTCTAATTTAGAACCATATGACTCACTTTCATTCGACCTAAATTACATAAGACATTTTGTTTGTTGATTTAATTTATTGGCAAGTGGCTCCTCATGTTTAAAGGAGCGACTTGGTTAGATCTAGAGAGACTCTAGTAAGGCTCAGTTTAATCCAAAGTCAGGTGTCAGATTTAGCATTTGGCATATTAGGGCTGTTTATTAAAAATCATATGGAAGAATCTCCTTTCACCAACCATAGTAGTCCTCAGTTGATGGGACAGCTGAGATCCACATAATAAAAGTACTTTGTACCATGTACTTAATTATTTTGCACTACATATTATAAAAGCATTTAAACCTTGTGAGAATGAGTATTTGAGGTATTTGTTAGCTGTCATCTGTGAAGGATGTAAAATTAGCCGCATTTTGCACTTAAATCTGTAGCTCTTACCAACGGCCATTAATGTCACTCTGAAGTAAATTTATAAATAAAACCCAGACATAAACTCTGTGCACTCTCTTCTTCTGATCAAATGAAGGTTAAATTGGATAAAAGCATGAGATAAACTAATGTGATATAGGATAGGGTGTCATGTGGGTTGAGCTGCAAAGAGTAAAGCAAAGAAAAGCTGTGCATAGAATTACCATACACTAAACTCTAAAGAAGTGCAATGAGGCATTGTCATTGTTCTGAAGTCCAATTTATTATATATAATTTATTATATAGCTATAGCTAAGCAGGTTCTGAAGTTGAATAGCTTCTTTGTTGTCAAATGTTTGAGAAGATTCTCTTTAGTTAGATTTAAAAAAAGAGAGAGAGAGAAAAAAAAGAAAGGCTTTTTATTTGCAAAAATCTGCACCTGGTGGTTTGGTTGTTTGGAGTCATTTAGCCACATATTTAAAAAAAATTCTTCTGTGGACTTATCGCGTTATCTTTGTTTGATTAGAACAAGCAGAACCCTCCCCAACATGTACACATTAAATGATTCGGTGAGTTTACACACTTGGAATAAAAACACGCTGTTCCATCCCTATAGAGAATATAAGCCTGTAAATACCTAAACTCATATTGATGTGTTGAGTTTGTAAACGTCAGTATTTGCCCAAGATTATTTGTACAGCATTGATGCTAATTGTTAAGAATGGGATTTTCTAAAGAGATTAGCACATTAACCTTTTCAAACATTTAAAAATGCCACCTGTGTTTTGACAACATAGATAACAACATGAACAACATGTAGTTTTATGAAGATGTGCTTAAATAAAAAGACTATTTTCCTTTTATTGAATTCCTGTATCCGTCATCCAAACTGTGCAGAGGAGGGCATAATAACAACCTTGGGTTTCTGTAATTATGTGATTATATATTTCGATTGTGACATTAGTAACACTGACATCAATTAACATTAATTACTTCTTCACTCTGACATCTTTGACGCCTCATTTATTAACCTTAATATGTGTCATTGTCTAACCAGAGCACAGAGAATACCAAAGCGAATTTCTTCAGAGTGTAAGTGCAGTTTTGAAAATGAAATGATCATATTTGAAGTAGCTTGTGTCTAACTGCTGCATATCTAACACTAGCACACTGGAGTATTCACTGGAGATGAATAGAAATACACAAGAGTCACCTCCTTCCCACCTGAGTCAACTTCTTTTCACCTTGATATTTCAATTTAAGTGCCATAAAAGGAACTGCGTTGAGTTTAAACAAGTAAAGGCGTCAGGCGTACTCACTGAGAAGATGGCGGCCAGAGTCTCCGTAGCGCCCGTGGTCAGTGTAACATAGGGGAGCAAGTGCTCTGCAAACCCCGCTTCCCGTAGGATCCCATTAGTGTAGTACCAGATCTGCAAGAACACAAATCAAGTTTTACTGATAGTTTTATTTATTCATCAATAAAGTGTTTAATGTTTTAAAAAAAATCCTGATGGGATTTGCTACCACAATCTCTGTCATGTCTTTAGTCTTAGAGCTTAGAGAATTATTCTCTGTTATGATTTTTATCACCCTTGAACTAAGTGAGAAGAAAATGGCATAAAAACCAGGACTGGGAATGAGATTAGATCTTCCAAAGACAGATTGCTCAGATGGAGCTCTTGACATCAAAACATCCAGTAACACGATTAACACCGAGATCAATGAGGTTCGAAATTAAGATAAGATGTCTGAATAGTTAAAAGCTCAAATCCCGCAGTTAGTAGATCAAGCGGATGATCAAAAGTGATCATCCTCAAAACTTTTGTTTTTGTGACCTTTTTGGTGAGTTGTTGATGCCCTCCTGCATCAACAACAAAACATCCTATTTTTTAAAAATAATTTTTGTCTCTACGCTTTCATCATTTTTCCAAACCAGCATTACAAATGATGTCAGTAATGTTTTTTGGAATTAGAAGCACAAACAGGATCGAATACTGATATTGTAGAGAACATCAAATAGCTGGGACACAGTTAAATTATTCCAGTTTGTAGGATTTACTGGAATTACCGGACATTTATGAATAAGATATCGTGTTTCCAATAAAACCCCCATCAGGAATCTAAATTACATTCCTGTCTCTGCTGAAAGGAAATGTGTGTATATTAGGTCATCTTCTTATCCTTGACTTTTTAAATCAGTTTCATCATCTCTTGCTTAAATGGAAATTACTGACATTTCCACCAGCATGTCAAATATAGAGATCTGATCCTGAAATATTCAGTTAAGCACCGTCAGTTTCCACTCCCACAGATGCTCGTCCTTCCAGTCATTTCATCCTCGATGAGAGCAATTTGGAGAGACACAGAGAGGAACTAAGCTGCACCGTTCCAGATTGAACTGAATCTTATGTCCCTGGATTGGGAGGCACATCATCCGTTTACTGGCAGGTTTAACAAGGTTTTTGGTCTCGCATTTTAGCCACATGCGGCTTCTAAGGAAGGTGGAGCTTTTTCACATTTAGCTACGGCTAACTCCGACTCTATTGTGTGTCTATTACACACAGTGGTACACAATAAAATATGTGGTGGTAACATGAGAAAGTGCAAAGGTTCTTGGAGAGTAAAAACTTCTAACGAGAGCAGCAATTACAACACACTTATATACCAAAGTCTCTGAATTTCAATCAAGATCAAACATTTAACATCTTAAACAGTGCACGTTGCAGCAGCAGTTCCTTTCCAGATGATTAAGTTGCTTTGTGAGTTAGATGAAATCAGAACATGCTGCTGCTTTGCTCAGACCGCAACTGCTGGAGCAAGCTAAGTACACGCCTCTCCTGCAGGAGGATTGTTTCCTTATTGAACGTATTGTAGATGGAAAACGGTGAGCAGCTGTGACGGTTGTATCAGGACCAGTTTCTGCGCATTTTTAAAAATGTGTAATAAAGAGTTATTGATGTGATATGGAAGTAGCCGGCCTTCATCAGGCAAAATCCTTTACTGAATATCACCTGATGAAGGTCTAGTGCTGAAAGACTGTTTAGTGCTGAAATGCTGCAGCAATAAATGTTCATTGCCAGCACGTGGGAGTTTACTTGGCCTCTGTGTGTTTGTTAAAGAGATAAATGTACAGTTATCTTTCAATTCTTTGGGAAACATTCATTACCACTGAACAGCGCCGGATCGATAGAAAGCTCAAATTGGATAAAATTATAAATGACTTGAATTCTGATTTATAATGATCAAACCTGGAGAGAGCACGTCCTTTAGTCAGAGGGAAAAACTGCTCCTCAGCTTTCACCCTCTCATTAAAGGAGACAAACAACTCTTTCCCAAATACACATTTTCATTTATTGACAAAGCTAAAAATAAATTGAATCTTCTTCATTCGTGTTACAATTCTCCGCCAAATTTCAGCTGATTGGGTTTGCGTTTTTACACGGTCTTCCTGATGGACTTTCACAGAAAATCCATTACCATAACCTATTTTATCTTGGTATAGAGCAGAGAAAGGACATATTTTGGAGGAAATCTCTCATCTGCAGTCACAACTGTGAATGTAGATTTCCCAAGGGAAGGTATGAAAAAACGGCGTGCCGCTACACCTGATCCACCCCCTGACGAGAGGTTTCTGATGTTTTTGTCACTTCTAGGACATAAATCGGGCAGCACATCTGAGCAGCTGAGTAGAAAATCGACTGTCATGTCATTCTTTTTGTCCACTTCAGCATCTCTGGTGAATTATTAAATTGTTTGGAATGCCTGTAGAAATATTGGCGCGAATGCGTTTGCTTTTACCAGGCTGATTGTAACTCAGATATGTTAGACGGTCACAAAGCCAACAGCTTAACTCCTATTATTGTCCAAAAATCCTTTGAATGCTGCTAAAAGTGCAACAACAGAGCAAATAACCCCTTAAGAAGGAAACACAATAAAGTTTTCATGAAGTAAAAATACATTATATTAGTCAAAATATTAGGTCACCTTTCCAAATCATTAAATTCTAGCGTTTCAGTTACTTCCATGGCTAAATATATATAAAATTGAGCAACCTGGCATGCAGAAAGTCCCTTTAAATGTTTATGAAAGATAAATCAGCCTCAGCAGATTCCAGGGAACCATGATAGGATATTTCCTGTGCAACGAGTCTCGTCATCATATTTCCTTGTTACCAAACACTCCACAGTAAACTGAGATATTGAGGCGTGTGCAGGGGTTGCCAACATTCTGCAGAGTCAATAGCTGCAGACCTTCAAAGCTTGTGTGAACTTCCTCGGATTAGCTCAAGAACGTTGTAAAGACGCCTGCATTTAATCGGTTATGATGGCCAAGCAGCTGCATCCACCAAGATGCGTGGTGGATGCATGTAGAGTCACCAAGCGCTGGACTCTAGAGCAGAGGAAACATGTTGATACCAGACAGGCCTCTGTCTGGTAATACAGTGACCGGGTCTGGGTTCGGCAGTGGCCAGAAGAACAGCACTGATCTGATTATGTTGTGTCAAACGTAAGGTTTGGTGCCATACTGTTTAACAGCAGTCCGGCTCAGCCTGGTGAAAGAAACTTAAAACTTCCTCACACTGAGACATTTTGGCTAAATTCCTGCATGTGAGAGCAGTTAGCTCACCAGTTGGCAAAGCAAGGTCCGTAAAGACCTGGATGAAGAATCTTAGTTTGGAAAAACCTGATTGGCCTAAACTCATCCTAAACTCAATGCAATAACTTCGGGGTAAATTAGACCAGAAACTATGAGTCAGGCCTGTCCAACATCAGTGCCTGACCTCATAAATGTGTTTCTTGGAAGAAAAAAAAAAGGTTAAAAACACACATATATGCACTGTTAAAACTTATGGAAAATCTTTTCAGAGGAGCTGAAGCTATTATAGCTGCAAAGGACTGGCTGACATCCTACTAAACCCTATGGATTAGGATTATGTCCCTCAAACTCATGAAAGTGAAGGCAGATGGGTGAATACTTTTGGCAATATAGTGAATCATTTCTCTTGTCATCATGTCAGTGGACTGAGTTTTAAAGCTTCCTAACATGGGGTGACAAAGTATCTTCTAGAGGGATGTCCAGACAGAAGAAACACTTTTTTTTTTTTTTTTGGTAGATTACACAAATGTGTTATTAATCTCTTTAAATAGGATGCAGTTTTAATTCTCTATGAAAAATTGAGAATATGGTGCATGGAAGCACCTAAATAATGGATACAAAACAGCATTAAACGGAAAACCTGATGAAACACGGGGGACACATCTTACAGCGTTGAGTCCGCAGAGCTGATAGCAAGCCATGGTGATGATGATGGTGATGAGCTGCCAGCGAACAGCTGGGCTCCTCAGCAGCTGTAACACAGAGACAGTGTTCAGGTTGTCCTGAGCCCGTGCCTCCGCGTGGACCTCCTCCAGCTCCTGGGACACATCCGTCTTCCCCAAAAACTTCTGAAAAGCTGACACACACACGCACATACGCAGTGGCATAAATACTGACTGAACGAGAACCATCAATCACAGCCGTCATGCTGGGATTAAAGACAAACGGGAATGATTCGCACAGCAAGTGGGAACATCGTATATTCTCACAAACGGAGCTGCTTGTTAGAACTTGAACGTCTAATTGGAATGCATCAAATGTAAATGTGTCTTCTGCGGCTTCGGCATTCAAACATTTAATACAGTGATTGAGGAAATAATTATTTTTGCAAATTTGCGGCGTCCACATGACACAGCTTTTAGACTTAGTCCGTAAGGTTATTCCATCGCAAAATTTAAGTCTACTGATGGGTGAATGAGCAACCCAACATGTTACAGGAACACAAAATTCAATGTTCTGAATCTTCTACTACAGCATATATAAAAATAGATCAAAATCCACACCGTTTCTCTTTCTATTTTTAACTATTAAGCATGAAGATAAACTCAGGATTAAAAATCTATTTTATTGTCCTGGATATGAGAGACAAAACAACAATGAAACCACACACATGCATACATACTGGAATAAGCAATAATAAATTGGTAGAGCAGACAGTTTCTTGAGCTATTTACTATCCAAATAAACACATTTGCTGCATGAAGTCATCATGGGAGTTTGACTTTGGATCACAGGATGAGCACATTCCTGCTGAAAGCAAGAAAACTTTGCAGGATTGTTTTAATCCAGTCACACTGGAGAGCTTCCAAGCACAAACGGCCTGCCTAAAGTCATCTTCTCAATTGGTTTAATATCCGGACTGTGACTAGGCCACTCCAAAATTGTTATTGCTTTCTTTTTTTAGACATTAAGAGGAAGACTTGTTGTTATGCTTAAGATCATTGTCATGCTGCAAAGCCGAAGTTTGCTTCCCTGTCTGGTGTTTCCAGCAGAGAGAGTTTAATGGTTTAATCCATTTTAATGAAACGTGGCGTTAGTTTTAAGTCAAATGTAAACAGGCAGAGACCCTTCAAATGATTCCTCCTGTGTATCATCAGTCCTCAAAAGTATGATCTCAAGATGTTTTTATATTAAATGTGAGACCAATCTTTTAGTTCTTTTTGGTTAGCAGTGTTGGCATGCACTTTTTACAATCTACTTAGTTTTTTTTTTTTGTCTGATGTGTATATGATTATAATTTGAAACATTTATGTGATGAAACAAACAAACACATTTGCAAGGGGGAAAGTTGCTTTTTCACCACTATATGTATCGGACAACAAAATGGATTCTGAGCTCCAAAGTGTGTGATCGAAATAGTCCAAAGTTTCCAGTAGAAACCAAAGGAAAGAAGACGAAAGTGAAGTTATTCTTTTGCTTTCGTTTAACTTTGAATGTGAACGTCTTCTTTTAATGTAGCTGGAGTTAAGCATGTCCCAGATGTGGCAACTACAATTAGAGAGACGTCATTAGTCCATCTTTAACTGCAGTGGGTTCAACAAGCTCATCTTTTAGTACGAGTCCCAAACCAAACCCCTACTGCACCCTGTCGGGGTTTGACCCATATGTGTCATTCTGCATGAGACCACCTCCAGTATATTTTGCTCCACATCCATCTACTCAAGTTAGTCTCACTGAAATACTGAAATATACGTGTTTGCTTTCAGGTATTGATTTTGTTTCAATTTGGTCCTTTGCTGTTGGGAACTTTCTCTCCTTTATCAATTATTTTTGCTTTTCCAATCAAAGTGTACACAGGTGATTTCACGCGTGATAAACTGTTTTAATGATGTTGCACCAGTGGAAAAGATGCTTATTTACTTGCTTTAACTTTTCCTGTGCGTTCTCCCTTGAACATAAAATAGTGAAGTAGCAAAATAACCATAATTAAATCCACTTGAGTAAATGAAAGGATTTAACGGACGGCTTTGACATTCATCAATATGGTCCATTAGACTATGCAGTGCTTCTCTTTATCTTACACAGAATCACAGTCTGATGACCTGTGGGAGGTAAACCAGGATTCAGCATCCTGTGGAAGGACATTTTAGCCACGGATAAAGCCACTGATCAATTGGGAGACAATCTTTCCTCCAAATCAATAGTGTGATAAAATGTGTCCAGGGTCAGAGTACAGGCTGCTCAGGGAAACCATGGAAATGAAAGGTTGATTTATTATCTTTGACTGAGCTCACATTGTTCATTCAGTAGCACTGGATCATGTCATGAAGCAGGACAACACGCCATGGACATTTCTACAGCACATGTGGTTTGGACATTTCCTGACTGACACGGTGATTCACCTGCAGATGTGATTCGTGTGGATGAGTGTCGCCTACAGAGCTGATGTTTAGTGTCAGCAGTTGTTCCATTTTGTGAATCTCCTCTTCCCTTTAGGTCTCACACAGAAATACGGCACAAACGTGTGAAGTAATAATTACTATCCCTTAAACTATTATTGTGCATAATCGTTGAGTGATTTAATTTAGTCAGGAAGATATCTTGATTCTTTGGCCAAATCCACAGTTATAATAAATTGAGCCAAAAAACGAGCTGCTTTCCTGGATAAGAGTGTGTCTCTAAACAGAGTTCAAATTCGCTGCTTCCAAACGAAGTAAATTAGCACAATGCTAAGTCGGAAAGACACCAGAGATTATTTTTCGCCACTTTCAAGTTCAGCTGATTGTGATCAGCTGTTGATCAGTGGGAAGAGTAACCAATCTTCTAACCAGAAGACTGTAAGTTCAATTTCAGCTTCCATCATGTGAAAGTGTCTCTGGGTGGGACACTAAACGCCACGTTGCCAACTCATCTGCACACAGATGTATGGACAAGAGGGCTGGTGTGTCCAGATAGATGAGTGTGACATCCCTCATCACTCAGTCCAAGCTCAGACTGTGTAAGGTTGAGAGGATCTGTTCATTAAAAAATGTCTGCGAATATCAATGAACTCAAAAAAGAAAAGAAAAAAGAAAAATAGGCCATAAATTCCTCCACAACTACATGACTAATAATGTCGAAAGGGGGAAAAAAGGCAAAGCTGTTGAGCCCATGTTCGATTACTTTGTTCTTAAAAACCCGTATTTATCCATTCATTTATTTATTTATATGGAGCAGGAAATAACAGATCATTGTGTAATTACATAAAAACGCAGCAGGATTTCTTTAAAGTGTTAATATCCTGAGGCTGCATTTCACTTCAGTCATGTTCTGCACTGAAATGCCTCCTCTAAAATATCCTCAACACTAAATTAGGTTTTACTGTGGTGTAAATGACTCGATCCGCTTCCTGCAGCGATTAGTGGAATTTAAATGCTGGGTTATGTTGCAATCCTCGAGTAAAAATGCCCTTTATTTATTCATTTATTTATTTATTTTCAGATTGGTCAAATCACATATTGAAGTAATTCACATCATCAGTGGCTGCCCTCATTTTGGAGAATATGGTTGGAACATTTTATCCAACCATTATCACACAGTTCCAGCAGGAGAAATAAGCACAAGTAAAAAGCTATAAATCTATTGTTGGATCTAAATTGTGATCTCCAAGTCTAAATCCATCTGCACGTTTTATAGCCAATCTGTGGAAAATTATTATTATTATTTTTTTTATCTGTGCCCACAGATTTCTGAATGAAATTGGAAATTACTCCTTTTAGAGCAGAGGGAACAGCTCATTTAAACCACGACTGCTTAAAGTGATTGATTGCGGCCTGTTTACATCTTTCATGGAGTGTTTCCTATTTCTCTTTCTGGACATTTGTAAGTTTCACTGTTATTTGTTATTCTAATAATATGTTTTCAAGCTTTTTAGATTATGAGATAGGCTGTCAGCAATGTAAGTTGTAAATAGAATTAAGGGGCTGGAAATAAAATGTAATGATATTAGATTTATGGCAACAAACCAACAAAACGCAAAGAACTTTGCACAGTTTTTCAAGCAAACTAACCGGCTGAGTTCAAATGCTGTTGGATGCAGCTAATGTTAGCTAAAAGATTACTAGCTGATAACAACACAGCACCTAGAGCTTGTTAACAAGTAGCCTGCAGGCTACTGATGATGTTGCCTATGTTCAAAATTGGGTAGATCTGGTTACATTCCCTTGAGTAACTTTTTTTGGGGAAAAAAGTACTTATTAGAGTAGCTTCACAGCACTGTACCTTTTTCTTTTGAGTAATATTTTTTATTGCTTCGACTCTTTTTGTTGTTGCTACGATTCATTTTGCCCCCACCAAAATAAGCCGATGCACTGAATATGGGACTGCAAATCAGTCAAACCCTTCTGGGTTAAACCAGTGGATTTGCTGAGTAACTGGTTGGATGTAGCGGTCCCATTGACACTTGCCCTGCTATGCCTGGTAGGAGATAGAACCCAAATAACAAATAAAAATGGGTCGGGTGGTAAAGTGGAGGGGCCAATGGTTCCCTGGCCCCCCTGTTCTGGCGAAGCTGTCCAGATCATTTCCTGTTCAGACTTGTGGGAATAATGTATTTACTGCCCACAGAGTCTATTGTTTTTCAT
>NW_015114803.1:74458-75600 GCF_001443285.1 Poecilia latipinna
ATCAAGCCCTTCTGTGTTAAACCGGTGCATTTGCTGAGTCACTAGTTGGATGTGGTGGTCCCATTGACACTTGCCCTGCTATGCCTGGTAGGAGATAGAACCCAAATAACAAATAAAACTGGGTGGAGCAGTGAAGTGGAGGGGCCAATGGTTCCCTGGCCCCCCTGTTCTGGCAAAGCTATGCAGATCACTTCCAGTTCAGACTTGTGGGAATAATGTATTTACTGCCCACAGAGTCTATTGTTTTTCATAGCGCATGCTGATGACACTGATGTCATCAGCATGATTTAAATGATGTCTGTGTCAGGAGGCCCTCCTAAGGATGACTTTGTGATGTCATAGAGTCCATGACATCACCAACTGATCAGTTAATTCTCCGGTCAGTTAACACAGAAATCATTTGGACATTTTAGCTCAGCTCAACACAGATGAGTAACAAAAGCTCACAGCTCACTTTTTTTCTTTTTTTTGGAAAAACATGAAAAAAAGGTTCTCCAACAAATCCATCCTGGTCAAACAACCCCGGATTACAGGAAAAAAACTTCTTTGGAAAGTGATTGAAAAATCTGTGGACAGGCTAACTCTGCATCTTGTCAGAGAAACATTTTTGGAAGAACACCATGAGGTTTTGATCTTACTTTTGAGAGAAACAGGAGAATTAAATGTGGACGTTCTCTCAGAATGTCAGAAGAGCTGAGTGAACAGATTTTCCAAAGCCTCGCCAGAGATGCTTTCCACTTTGCTTCTGGACTGCATTTAATTTGACTTCTTGATTACCCAAGAGGACATAAAGTTATTGTGGAAAAATTCAAACATCACCTGGAGAATCCTGTTCCTCGAAAGAAAATGTTTACATCTATAAAACGAAAGATCAGAAAGACTTTTTTTCTTGAGGACTTGTACTCAGATGAAAACTGCCTGAGTGAGGATTATACTCAGGCAGGCATGGACCCTGAATGATTTTTGCGGGACACGAAAGAGGTGGATTTCAAATGTGGAACCGAAGAGGAAAGAAGAAATATGGTAGAAAAAATTCTTTGGCAATTGATTTATAAGTCACCAAAGAACGGTGTGCTGCTTACAAAATGAAGCACACCATAAATGTCCAGAAAATGCTTGCTACTAAACTCTGGGAAGAAATA
>NW_015114803.1:79052-105671 GCF_001443285.1 Poecilia latipinna
AAAGGACAAAGATTTTTATCTTTTTTGAAAAGATGGGAAGAAAACTCTGCGGAGATATCTTTCACCTTCTCTCAGGCAATGATGATTTAGTTAGAGAATTGCTGTTTAAGATGATAAAAAGTGACAACCCAGTAGTTATTTACAACTAGGCTTTCAAAAGGACCCTGGCACGTCCTAGGAAAATTAATCTTCGACAAGATTAATTGTCGAATCTTGTCGACAAGACCATCTTAGAAAGGCATGGAAGTACATTCAACATGCTTTCTGTTGTGGAAATAATTCAGACGATGCTCAGACTCAAGAACCCTCTAAGAGTGGAACAAATGTTGAGTTTTGTCCAGTCTTAGTTTGGCCTCTGAGTTTGGGCCACTCAGAGGAGGCAGGACCATGTTCTGAGTCAGGACCGTCCTCCGAGTGAGGACCTGCCTCCAAGTCAGGACCATCCTCCGAGTGAGGACCGATGTTCTGACTATCAGTGCTACCTCGTCAGATTTTCCTGCCGTAGCACGGATAGATAGCTAAATCTATCTGTCAGTGCTATGCGTCCCAAACTGCTACCATCATGTTTACAAACAGAAAACTATAGCGGGTTGTGTTAATGTTAAATACATTGAATAACATTATTTGAGTGACGGGACTGAAGTGGAAACTTAGGAGTTATGCTTAGCTTAGCATTGGAAAAATTTATATATACAACAAAACCACAATATATTACCTGTTTAAAATGAAAAGCTATAAATGTATGCACTAATGCTTTTATTAGAATATCTTACCGTTTAAAATTATTTTAAATACAGAGGAGTTTGTAAGAATAAAACGGTATCAGACAGGGGAAACAGGGTTTTATTGGAATTAAATTAAACAGAGACAATTACAGATCACCGTAACTCTTTTTTGCGCATTAATATGTCGTATGACAGACTTTATTAAATGCAGCGCAGCCACAATGTGTCCACTGTCCACCGAACTGTTCAGATCACTGTGCACTTGAAATGATAGGATATGATTCATGTACACTAATGTTACACGGCTATTACACAGCTTCAGTCCTACATAGTATCGCTACCAACATCTATTTAGCAAAGTTTAATAATAGAGTGTAATTAAACAAATATTTTAAAGTATAGGGACCAAATAGCCACAAAACAACGTATTTTGTCCTGATTAATCACCAAACAATGACTTGTTTATAGTAACGACATAGCAGACGGCAAACTAAAACCATTTATAAATATATTTATAAGCTGCTGTCATGTAAACTAAAAACATGACGGGTCAAGACCGGCCTCAGGATCAGGACCAGCCTCCGTGACAGGACCGGCCTCCGAGTGAGGACCGTCCACCGAGTGAGGACCGGCCTCAGAATCAGGACCGGCCTCAGAGTCAGGACCGGCGTCCGAGTCAGGACCGGCGTCCGAGTGAGGACCGTCCACCGAGTCAGGACCGTCCACCGAGTCAGGACCGTCCACCGAGTCATGACCGTCCACCGAGTCATGACCGGCGTCCGAGTGAGGACCGTCCACCGAGTCAGGACCGGCCTCAGAGTCAGGACCGGCCTCCGAGTGAGGACCGTCCACCGAGTGAGGACCGTCCACCGAGTCATGACCGGCGTCCGAGTGAGGACCGTCCACCGAGTCAGGACCGGCCTCAGAGTCAGGACCAGTCTCCGAGTGAGGACCGTCCACCGAGTGAGGACCGTCCACCGAGTCATGACCGGCCTCAGAGTCAGGACCGTCCACTGAGTCATGACCGGCCTCAGAGTCAGGACCGGCTTCCTTAGCATACTGCAGTACTTATCAAATAGTGGGGAGCGCGCCCCCAGGGGGGGGTATGGCGAAGTGTCAGAGGGGACGCGAGAAGCAGGACTTTATAATTGTCTTTATTCATGTTAACCGATAAACAAGCCTCTGGTCACTAGGTGGCAGCAGTGCCACCTCCGGTCACTAGGTGGCAGCAGTGTTCAAACTAATCAACTGCCTGCCTGTTCAAGCCAGTAGAAGTAGCCACAGCACTGTTGTAAATGGAGCAGAAGAAAAAAAAAACAACAAAAAAAACAAAGCGAAGGATACAAGCGCGGATGTTTTGAAATATATCTATCTAGAAAAGAGATGGAGAAGTTTGACAGTGAAAAGAAAAACGGCAGCAGAGGTCAGTGGTTAGGATAAGAGATTCTTATTTTCAAATACAAGAATACAGTCATAATACTACGAGAACCCAGTCGTATCAGCAGAGTAATTTAAATATTGGCAGAATAAAGACGCAATATTGCTGGAAGAAAGTCGTTAAATTAAAAAGCTTCGATAGAGTGATATGTAACATGACCCGCTCAGCAAGTCTGGTTCTGTCAGACTAGAAAAGTTGTGTAAGCAATTGTTTCAAAGACCTGGGGCTGAAAATTTGCTTCTGATGTGCCAAAACATTTAGTACTTAGTCATTTGTTAAACCAGTACCAACTTTTACCTCATAAGACCCTCAGTATTCCGCAATGTAGTGGACTACAGTGAAAAGCTATCATAAAATTAGTCTTTATTCTCGTCCAACTTTACTCGTATTTAAAACACAAATCAAAAATTCAGAGCCCGGCACTTATACTCACTCCATCATAAGCAAGTGACTGTAGCTTGCAGAAAAAGGCCAAGAAATTGACAAAACCTGTCTTTTTATTGTTAATGCAAAAATGTTATACACTTTTCATCTCTTCTCAACTGACAAGCTGAACTATTAGCAATATTGCTGCAAATTTTTCCATAAATGTTAAGAACTATATGCCTTGTGGAAAACTAAACTGAAGAAGCTGACAAGTAATCAATGCTTACAGTTCTATTTTTTTTTTTTTTTTTACCATATTAAGTCTAAAAATGCAAATCCCAGTGAATCATTTGCACTTTTTCAAACCGAGTAGTCTTGATTAAATGTTAGTGATTCACTCAAACTGATTTTGGAAATTATTTTGAGGCTTACAATAATAAAACAGTGGTTTTGATAATAAGGTCATACAATGTTAGAGCCAGTGGGTTGTACAATAAATTATTAAATATAAACAGATCCGCAATAGTATTTAAATTCTGGGGAGGGAAGGGCACTGAACAGGGGGGCAAAAAAATTATGATCCCTAGGGGGGGCATGACAAAATAATTGAGAAACACTGGCTTAGGTGGGGATTTAATGCCATATTGTTTATTGAACTCTGAAGTCGATTTAAAGTAGACTTGATACTTGATAGGATGGTTACTTTAAACATTTCCCTGGGTTATATGCAAATCTTCTGGTTAAAATTACACAAATTATAAACATGTGAGCACAGAATACCAATCCAAAAGCAAATTGCTTAAAGTGAAAAATCTTTTTATTTATGAATGATGTATTTTTTTCCCCTCTCAGCAAATCTGGAGAGACTCCGTTTGGTTATCGACTGGCATCATTTATTATTTGCCAACCGGTTTAAATATTTTCACAGGAAATTTCCATAAATTGTGACCCAGTAGATGTTCCTGCAAAATGGTGCATGTTGCTTTTCCTGCAGGATGTTAGCTTAACATGCCAAACAAAGTTTTAGGGAAAAAAATGTTTTTGATCCGAGTTGTTCCATAGTATTTTATCACATTAAAACAGTCGGATTTACCATATATTAACATAAAAAAATTGTTGTTTACAATTGTGCTATTTCTAAACTTTGGGGAAAAGCAGAAATAAAGACTTATTTCTTATTGAAGCAGAGCTGACTAGGTTTCTGGCAGCCATTTTCACATCAGCACTGGAGAGAAGAAGAGCGTATAAAGGCACCTCTTCCTGCGTTTTTGATCCTTTCGCCCCTAAAGGTGAATCCCTGAGGCTGTGGGGAAAGACTCAGGTGGACGAAGATTAAGGACACAACCCAGAATAGAAAATCTTTGAGAACAGAGGGGACCAAAAAAGCAGGTTCATTGGGATGCGATGGTTTGATGGCAGATGGTGTGGAGCCTGACCACACAAGATACAGAGCTGCCAACATGAAACCAGGCTCAAGTTCTTCTGGGATGTGTGGTCCAGTAATTGGAAAGTACAAGGACGGTGAGTGTGTGTGTTTAGAGTCTGACTGAATGCACCAGTATATACATGTAAAGAAATAAACTACTGCAATGAGTTAAGAATGGAACAATGTATATTTCTGACTAAAAAACTATATTTTGTGGGGATTTTGTGTCAGAAAAACACAGGTGTGATGTGACCAGCTTCAATTTTCATTGTGTTGCATTATTACTGTACATATCGAGACTGTAAGAGTATAAAATGATAGTAACACACACTTTGATGCAGTAGATGTAGATGGTCCTGTAAAGAAAACCTATAGAGGAAATAAACTCTAATCTCTCTTTAAAGGGAGCGTTTTAACCTAAGAATGTTCTTTAATAAGTGGTGAAAATAAAAAACAGGCTTATGGAAAATCTGTCTTCAATGTGATGATAATCACACAAATACCTATGTAATTGCTCTTCCCTGCTGAGAGAAAACATGGTAAGCTACTTATCTCCAGAGTCACGTTGGGGCTGTCCATGTCAATGACTTGATATTGATGTTTGTTGGGCATGCCGCTTTTTTATTTTCCCCTCAGAAGAGGACAGCCAGGCTCCATGCTGAATTCATAAGGTGAACTGATGTCACTCAGCAGAAGTTCCAAATAATCCTACAGACTTAATGACCTTCTAATTATCCTGTATTGTAATTTAAACACATAATGAGAAGGTGGAGAAAAGTTAAACGATTTAGGCAGTCGGAATAAACTGATTTATGCATTAAGGTGGCGATTGTTTTCAATCAACACCAGCAGCTGGTTAGAATAACAAAGATATTCAAAGTTTCGGGTAACTAATTTTTTTTCACAGGTGTAATGAGTCTGTACTTTGAGATATTAGCAACAGATTAAGAATGCAGAGTAATATATTAAATATTCACAAATCTAACACAGTTAGTATAAAAAGCAAAGCTTCACAATGTACAAAAATATCTTCAGATCCTGAAATTCACAGTTGTGTTTATGTGGAGAAATCAGAAGTCCAGAAAACCGAGTGCAGAGCGATGATGATGAAACGGAGTGACGGAAGTGACGGAGCTTTGAGAGGAATCAATTAGGACGGAAGGTAATGGTTTGATGGTCTCATGCTTAGCAGCATTTTAGCCTACAGCGCTGCAAAACATTCAAACTGAATCAAAAACGAGTAAAAAATGTAAACACTTTTGCATTGGTAAAACCAAAATACCAGGAAAAGCAAGTACTGTGAAATTAATTGCGGAAAAACAGCAATGCCAATTTCCTTGACTGTCTTAAATGTAGATTTGTACTCATGTTTAAACTAAAAGCTTTTACTCGGTAGTCAGGACCACTGCAGCTATGTGGCCTGACAACAAAACAACTTGGACAGCAAGAGAACATGGTGTTCTCGCACTCTGTGATGATAATGGGACACCACGGAGTCCGTCAACAATATCTGTGAGCATTGACAACAAGTCCCTCATCCACGGCGCAGAAACACATGCCAACGACAGCATGGGATTCCAGGCCGGTTGTTGGCCGGTAAGGATGAAGGGTGTCAAACTAGATGTCCTTAAAGTAGATAGTCATTTCCAGTGATTCATTTTTTATGAGAAAAAATAAATCGCAACACAGAAGCAAGCATGTAGGATTAAGAAAACATTGAAGTGTGAGTGTTAAGAAAACTGAAGCATTTCAGTGAGAGCCATCTTCATATACGGTGTTTCTGGAATTATTTAGTTCTCATTCCAAATTCTTTTTTTTTCTAAAGGACAAAGAGCACATTCCTTAAATTCAAATACGCTGAAATAACTCCAGGCTGGAATAATTTATTTGGTGAAGGAAGCAATGAAACACAAATAGCACAATGAGAGAGGGCGGTATAAATAAACATGCTCCACTGAGTTGCAACCTATCTCTTTAATTCCAAAGGAGAAAAGTTTTAGACCATTCAAAGGATTACTTTTTCAGAGAAAAAGTTATTAATCAACAATTTCCTCCTTATTTCTACTTTTTTAAATAAAAGTCTTGATTGTCTGTTCCAAAGCAGATCTGCAGCAACAGAATTTGACTCCAGCCCAAAGCAGCCCACATGACGTACTAATTAGACCCAACATGCTTTACTTTTGGTATTGAAGGTTTAGTTTTATTTCTAGTAAATTCTAGGACTCGGTTTTGTAACACAGAGATGTCATTTTTTCTAAGTCTAAGTCAGATGTTTTGCGTTTTTCCCAGAGTTGACAAATGTAATGAACATTTTCTTATTAAATCAATAACATTGAGTGCACCTCTAACCTGCATCGATATTAGTTATACTGTTTCCAAAGCTGTACCTTTTTCCTTAGGCCTAAATTTAAGCTTTTCGTTTTCATTGTTTCTTGCTGTTTTTTCCCGCAGTTACTCTGCCGTAGTTCAGAGTAACTACAGAAGAGTTATTTATGTTTAAAAACTCTGAGTTAATTGACTGGCCTGCAAACATGACAAATAGACAATCATACCCTAAGAAAATAAAACAGATTAAAGTATGTTAATAGTGAATTTCAAAATAAATTAAACTTTGCTGTTTTTTTGTTTGTTTTTTACTTTGTAACAACTAAGAGTGAACTGCTTATTCCTCTCTTTGTATTGTCCACTTCTACATTACCAGGTTGAGAACTGAGAAACATTTTCTAAATCCACATTTAAAATCTTTATTTTTGATCCAATTCTTCCTCAGTTCCAAATAGTTAAGATTTTCAAAATGAAGGAATAAATGAGCACATAATGAATGAGTGTAGCAAATAAATAAAGATGGCAGTAATTGCACTTGATAAACTGCAAAACTAGTGAAATAATTCAACTTACCATTTTTCCTTATGTTAATTCTGAACCTTCAAGGTAAGTTTTCTCTCCTGAAAATAAAACCGTATTATGTTGAAATGACACAATCGCAATGTTCAAAGTTGCGAAGAGCGAAGGCGATACATGCGAGAGTTTCCATTTATAATGTATGGACACGGACATCAAAGAAGGCAAATACCCCAGGAGACAAAACTGATCAAAGTCCCGTCTCCCCTATATGCTCCTGCAGCACATGAGCTGCGAGAAGAAATCACGTGACCGCTGCACTTCAGCACTTTGATAAGTACACGTTTAGAAAGCTGGAAATACGGACAGAGAGAAAGATGGACTTTGACTTTTAGAACTAAAGCAAAAGTATATAAAACCTAAAACAGATCTCAAGTGCTTAAAAGTAAGAGGAAGTTGCATCAGAAAGCACCGTGAACATTTAATTTGTTTCTGGCGAGGTTGCAGTAGAGCAAAAAAAATGTTCGATTTAACGGAGGATCATGGTCAGACCAAATTAATTTTGATGCGAATGAGATGAGGCTGCATCTTAATTTAGTCTATATTTAGCTATGGGCGTCGCAATAGTTGTGTGTAAAGGGGGATGTGACCCCGTTACATTTTTGAAAAATATTTGTTTGTACCCTCGTGCCATAAGATCTGAACAAATAATTTTAAATTCACGGCACATCTCTGTGATTGTAGTCTCCAGCAGTTCCATGTTGATATTATGTGTTCTTTAATATACATGCACATCAGCATATGGCATCTCGTTGGAGGCGATTGGCTCCTGAAAGATGTCACGAGAAAATTTTGTATGTATATAAACTTTATTTAACCAGGTAGATTTAAAATCTCAATGAGATTAATAAACGAAAGTGCAATGGACCATAAAACATGTTAAACATTAAATTAAATTTTCTATAATAAGTGATTCTTGGGAATAGGGACAAAATGGGTTTTAATTTTCCCATATTTTTTTTTTATTATTTCTCAACCTTATGTAAGCAAATATGACAAATAATGTTTAGAAAATGTAAAGATGCTAAGGTACAGGCTCCCAGTTGCAATTTTTTTTAAAAAATTACATTTTTAATCAACCTGACCCAGAACTTTGTCATCAACATCTGACAAAAATAAATCTAAAATGATTTTCAAAATACCCCATTAGTGATATTTTTTACTGATTTTACAGAAAAATGCTTCTCAAGAAACAAAAGAAATATTATTTAAAATAAAAAACAACAAAAAGCCCATCTGACGGAGTAGACACAGAACTGAAGGGCCTTGGGTTCCGAAAATAACCCATGATAGGCGAAATCCGTAGTTACCTTTATTTTTTACAAATAAATACTCTACATTGAAACCAAAGAACAAAACCCGTTTTCAGGTCAGCAGATGTGCGTGTGCATCAATCGGGCCTTAATGTGATCCGGAGTCATGTCATTAAAGCATCTCCTCCAAGCTCCTTTGCAAGATTCACAGCTGTATCTATGGCAAAGCGATGGATCTCGTCAAACGAGCCTCCGGTCGGGTTTTGCGATGCCTCTAGCCACAGTTTTTTTTCCAGCAGGCATTTAAAGTTTCAGTTTTCATCTCCTGAATTTGTACCAATCCTGACGTTATTGGCACAAAAGTAGAGAAGAAGTGTGGAGACTGTTTAGCCAATAAGGACACAGAACACAATGCACAGACTGCACAAAAAATTTGCGAAGCAGCGAGACCCTGAAAGGTGAACCGCGCTACAGCGAGGTTCACTGTATAGTAAAAGTCATATTTACACAAGTAAACATGGTGTAACTTGAAATAAAGTCAAGTCAGAAAGGTTACAGCTTACTTAACCCTTGTATGTAGAAATGGGATCCAACCGACACCACACATGTAGAACTTGTATAATTTTCCATAGTCCTCTACGTTTGCCTCAGTCCTCACACGCACAAGGGTTAAGTCTCTCTATAGCCGTGACCTCAACCCAGTTACGAATGTGTGTGGTATTTTTAAAAGTGGTGCAAAGTAATCAACCAGTACAAATGAACTCTACTACTTCCGATGTTTGGTGAAATATACAGCCATATTTTAAGCCAGATGCTTGAATGTAGTCATGGTGCAAATCATATCTGTTGAACTATTAGAGGAGGTGCAAGTGGAACCGTGTTCATAATTTTGACCCTGACTGCATCTGAGAAAATCAATAAATATCGTTTTCACCTAATTTTAGCATTTAAAATTCACCGACTAAATGTAAACTTCTGACTGACACTGAATGCTTTTCACGCTTTCATATGTTTGCTAAACTAAATTTTGGCTATGGTTCAAATGTATGTGTAAAGTGTGAGTCTTTTTTTGCAAAGAATAAAATTATAAATCTTTCAAATGCATGAGCCAGCTGTGGTGGTGGGTGGGAGGTAGGTGGGTCAAGATTAGGTATAGAAGAAATACAATATGACTGGGTTTATAAAAATCACAACTTGGCTGAAATGAATAGTAATAAAAGTTTTACAGTGAAGGGTCATTTGTGTCCGAATAGTTCCAGAAAATATAGAGAACCTAAAATACTAAATTCCCAGCCAGACTTCAGGAGTCACACAGAGCTGTATGAAGAAAAAATGCATTATTCAGTGCAGTCAAAGATATATGTGAAAGTGAATCTTTCACTCTTTTGTCTTCCATTGGTTTTAGGAATAAGGTTGAGAAAAGATCATTTTAGTACATTAAAACATAATGAGATTGCGATACCTGCTGCTCCCCTCGATGTAATGCTTGTGTGCATCATGCAAATCTACTTGACACTCTCTACTAGTGTGAGAGGTAGAGAGTGTTCTCTACCTCTCTCTGCTCCTGCCTCGTCCTTCTTCTCCATCAGCAGGTAGCGGGGACTCTCGGGGAGGAAGGGTAGGACACACAGCTGCATCACTGCTGGAAACGCCAGGAAGGAGAACAGGTAGTTCCACCTGGACTCCTGCAGTCAGAACATGAACAGAACAGCCACATCAAAGCCTCGGACACGGGAGAGCGACAACACACAGACATGTTGCAGAACAGCTGTATGTTGCAGCTGTCATATCGAATGAGTGCGTGCATGGTGGGCTTTGATTAAAAGACAGAGTTAGTTACGGTGTTTCTACTGCATATGTCCTTTAGAATATGCAAAAAAATAATAATAAAAAAATGGCTGCATAAAATATGTATTTAAAAGTGTGTGCATTTACGTCGTAGATGTGAAAAGTGAGTGTGGGTTGAATGGTTTCTGCTTTTGCAATTAAGACCAGAGAGCTTTTTAGATGTGGAAGGCCAGCGATAAAAGCCTGCGTATCCATGGAAAAGTCAAGAATGTCAAGAAAATAAAAGGAATAAATGGTAAGACTTAAATATCTAAGCAAATCATGGCCAAAGTTTTACACATTTGTCTTTATATCACATGGAGGTTTGAATTTTTTGTTTCAATAACTTCATTCATTCTATCTAAAATGTCTAGAGCAGTGTAATTCTGACTTATAGCAACATTGTTGTTATACTAAGGTTAAATTATCATCTTGTCTGTCTTGCATTAAAATGTTGGTATGAAATTTACCAAAGTGCTAAAGACATATTGCAGCAACAAACCAGAAACAACCTGACATAATCTCATGCAGCACAATGCATAGGCCCTGTCTGCACTGATGAAGATTTACTCGCTGGGTGGCATACTGGATGTTTGAAACAGAGCTACTGTCATCACATTTCTGATTAATGACCAACTTTGCAAATGAAATATTCAAACTGGAAGCTCAACAACAGCACATACTTTAAACATGTTAAAGGGTATATTGTTCGACAAAACATACTTTCCTGTTGTTCAAACCCACAGAATACATATATTGCAATAGGTAAATAATGCAGACCCTATTAAAAGTACTCAGTACCCTGTTTTATTGCTTTTATTAGTCATGATCAACAACAAAATTAGGCATTTCTGACTGAAAATAACCTTTCAATGTCAACATAAAAAATTGTTTCTCCAAAATATTGACAAATGCAAATGTTAAACTAAATTCCATCAGAAACGTAATATACCTGAGACATATAGTTAAAACCTGCTTTCAGAAGGTACTTGTAGTCTGATAAATGAGCCTCGTCAGAACGCATGTCCTAATTCATTGAACAGGACACCGTCCTGCCATTTCAAACCCAAGGTCAATTTAAAATGATCACAGCTGTACAACCAGAGATTTGAACCATGTGACAGAGTAGTGGTAACCACTACATCACCGTATTGCCTGCTAGATGCATACCAGCCTGTTGCCTTCTTTCCAGCACTAATCTGAAAAAAAGCTAAGTACTTTTACATTTTTTGCCCCCTCTCTCACCATCTCAAAAAAATTAATAGACTGGTACTCTTCTCAAACTAATACATAATTCTAAAAACTAAAGTAATGAATGAGAAAATGTGCAAATACAAAAAGTAACAAAATACGAAAAGAAGCTTAAGACATGGAAAAATATGTCTGTATCCAGCACAGCCATTAATTATGTTCCTCAATTATGGCCATCTGAGTTATTTGGTAGAAAATAAAAAAATATACTTTATTGTCTGACTGAGAAAGTTGGACTGTCTCTACTGATAATAACACAGCTCCTACCAGTTATTTTGTGCACTTAACTACTGGTGGATGGTATTTATGTTGGCAGATTAAAAAAACGCTTCAGATGCCAAGGAACAGACCATTTTATACCAGCAGGAGGTGAAGTGGCTGATTAAATATTTGCTGCCCTGCAAGCATTGATTTCAGTGTTAAGTTTCACGGTCAGACATACAGTATGTGATGAATGTATACTTTTTGGTATCCAGTGATACTTTATAACAGTAGTAGGCTTCATGTGTCCACTTAATGATTATCAACTCTAATCATAAAGTATTCCCTCAAAGTATCAGCTGAGACCAGGACTGAGCATTGCTTTGCCTTGAGATGAGCTGGTTTGTGTTTTCTAAGAGGTGCGTGGTTCTTAAATCTTTATTCAAAATTCCAAGATTAGGATTCAAGGCCCTCTGGAGAGAATAAGCTGAACGGACTGAAATGATTTCTTGCAATCATGGCTTCTTTTAAAACGATTTAAAACCCAGCACCCAGCTGGCTTTGACAGGGCTAATGAATCCGTCAGGTGGAACACATCTGTTGCGTATCCAATTATTTTAGCTAAAGCGTGCTTTTCCTTCGTACTGGGTCAGTCGTAATTAAATTAACTTTGCAGCGTCTAACTGCGTAATGAGTCTGCTTTGTGACAAACTCCTCAAAGTTTTACCCCACAGAAAGGAGATAAAGTCTTCCACTCACCCTTACAGCGGCTGTACATCATTGCACAAGTCATTTCCTTCTGTGTACTAGAAAGTAGGTGAAAATAATCTTTCCCTTCACGCGGAATTCTATACGACATGAAATGTAAAAACTTCAATTAATATCTATACGGATGGCTCGTCTATTTTCCCTTAAGCCTGCTTGTTACCTGGGAGATAAATATCTCTGCTGAGCTGTGTTTCTTTAACAACAGCTGGAGAGCACAACTATACGGCAGAACGTCTGCAAAGTGAGAGCCTGGTTAGTAAATGTCTTTGGATGATCTTACGTGTGCATCTGCTGGGATCAGAAGAAAAGCCCATCATCCGTCGGCCCGCAGCTGTTTGTGATGAATGTCACCTTCTCTATAAGCCTATTTTGCTGATGGCCTGTCAGGGGAACCAGCTGACAGCTGGACCTTGCAGATGTTTGATGCGATCCCATTCTTGGAATCACAAAAGCAGCACAATTTATATTTGGAAGCAAATATGCTAGGACTCACGCCTTACAGGAGGCGGATGACATCTTGTTATTCTTAATTACAGAGATGATCTCTGTTGGAATTTTAAATTGTTTTTGTCATCTGGAGCATGTCTGTTTAATACGAAGTCACCATCGGCAACAAGGAGAGTAGAAGCAAGAGCAACATGTCTACGAAAAAAAAATCTGATAAGGATAACTGACCTACTTTTATCATAAGTGTGTCAAAAGGTTCATGTTTTATCAAAGGTATGGTATGTTTAGAGTATTTTCAATGTGTTTTATGTAACAGGTTTGTTTCCTGGTCCACACATAAAAATAACTTTAACCTTTGAACCTTATTTGGGCTCCCCAAAGCACTTTGTGTCTTCATCAATCACAGAAGAAACACCCTACAATTATGAACTGAGTGGAACTAAGAATAAATGTGTCCTTTTTTTAGTGTAATTGTACAATCGGAGAATGGTAGGGATGGTTACAGTGGATTTTCTTTCTTTTAATGCCAGGCAATGGGTGGAAGGCACCTATTACACTACACCTCAAAATAACTGCCACTTCCTTTTGCCATTAATGCGGCTTGAACCGCTGCGTGCACCTCCACAAAACATATATCAAAACATGCGGACAGATCTCGGCATGCAAACTACTACTTCTGTTGGCATTTCAAGAAACCATGGCGACGTAATTAGCAAAAAAACGAGCCAAGCTCAAATCAAAACAAACTCTGACACTGATTCAAAACAGAGATAGAATTTTGTCTGCCCCTCTGTGGGTGCGTTCACACTGCAGCCTGAAGTGGCTCAATTCCGATTTTTTGGCAATTCCGATTTTTTTGCCAGGGCTGTTCACACTGCCAGTAAATGCGACCTGTATGCAGGTCGACCTGTATGCGTTCTGCATACAGGTCGCATACAGGTCGACCTGTATGCAGATCCGGGAAAACGGGTCGTTTTCCCGTTTACAACACTTTCAGGTCGTAAACGGGAAAACGACCTGAAAGTGTCCCGCATGGGCAGTGGAGGGCGCAATAGCGTCAGCGTTCTCAGTGTTCTGCCAACCGCCATAAAAAGACAAAGTGCTCAGCCTTTGCGGAGGTAAACATGGAGGCTAACAGTGGAGCTTAGTTTACATATTTGAAGTTGTTGTCCGGCCGGAGCAGCATATTAACAACTTAATTCTCATATAGTCCGTCATGGTTGTTGTTTTTCTTCCCACTTGCGCTTATCAGGACACAGAATAGTGAGATTTGTTGAGAAACAGTGACGTTCAGTTCGGATGAATGCGACCTGAACGTTAGGTCGCATTTGAATCGGATACGTATCAGATATGGGTCACATTCGAAAAAGAATCCAACCTGTGCTGTTCACACTGCCATGAAAAGATCGGATACAGGTCACTTTACGTCAAAAAAAATCGGAATTGAGTCACTTCAGGCTGCAGTGTGAACGCACCCTGGGTCTCACTCACACATGACAGTTTTCATAGAGGATTAGTTACCATAGCAACAGAACACTGAGGAGGGCAGATATGTTGAGAACTACAGAGATGGAGGAACACACAGTTCCTACAGAGGAGGGCAGAGCTTCTAGTTAGAACTAGAGAGACGCCGTCATGGCGGAACACTTACTACAGACAAGTATATATGTTTTATAATTTACCACCAATGACAAAAAATATATGTATTTTCACTTTTCAGCAATATTCACCAACTGCACAATTCTTAAGTAGTAAGTAGTGTAAGATAAGTAGTATTTAAAAAGAGCACAAGAAATCTGTTTTTTGAACAATAGCAGTGTTTGTTGTTAATCTGTTGCTAAGAGATGAGCGCGTTTTCTGGTAACCAAGTGCCACGAAGTAAACTTGATTTTTACTTTTGCAAAATTTACCAACTGTAAATTTCTTGTGACTAAGCAGATAAGCAGTATTTGAAAAGGGCTTATGTTTTATAAACAATAATTAATTTGGTTTTAAGAGATGAGCAATTTTTTCTGGTAAACTGCCACAAAGTATAAATCAGATTTTTACTTTTGTGCTAAATGTCTGTTTTATAACACAGACAATTATTACACAATGATAAAAAGAAAACATATTTTCACTTTTCTCAAAAATTCACCAACAGCACAATTCTTCTTAAGTACAAAGTAACATAAGAAAAGTAGTATTTCAAAAGAGCAGAATAAATCTTATGTTTTTTGAACAGTTTTTTGAATAACACTATTTGTTAATCTGTTGCTAAGAGATGAGCGCGTTTTCTGGTAACCAAGTGCCATGAAGTAAACGTCATTTTTACTTTTGCAAAATTTACTAACTGTAAATTTCTTGTGTCTAAGCAGATAAGCAGTATTTCAAAAGACCTTATGTTTTATAAACAATAATTAATTTGGTTTTAAGCGATGAGCATTTTTTTTCTGGTAACGAACAGCCATGAAGTATAAATCTGAATTTTACTTTTGTGTTGAATATCTGTTTTATAATATATCTACCAATGACAAAAACCAAACATTTTCACTTTTCTCCTAAATTCACCAACATGCACAATTCTTAAGTACAAAGTCACATAAGATAAGTAGTATTTCAAAAGAGTAGAAGAAATCTTGTGGTTCTTTTTTAACAATAACCATATTTGTTGTTAATCTGTTGCTAAGAGATGAGCGTGTTTTCTGGTAACCAAGTGCCACGAAGTAAACATCTAATTTTTACTGTTGCAAAATTTACCAAATGTAAATTTCTTGTGTCTAAGCAGATATGCAGTATTTCAAAGTAGCTTATGTTTTATAAACAATAATTAATTTGGTGTTAAGAGATTAGCGTTTTTCTCTGGTAACAAACTGCCACGAAGTATAAATCAGATTTTACTTTTGTGTTGAATTTCTGTTTTATAATATATTCACCACCAAAGACAAAAAAAAATATAAAAATCACTTTTCTGAAAACTTCAACTGCACAATTCTTAAGTAATGTAAGTTAAGTAGTATTTTATAAGAGCAGAAGAAATATTGTATTTTTTTCAACAATAACAATATTTGTTGTTAATCTGTTGCTAAGAGATGAGATTTTTCTGGTAATCAAGTGCCACGAAATGAACATCTGAGCATAACTTTTGCAAAAGTAAAAATTAGAAGGCAGTGCATTAACATTAGCACAACCACTAGCAGTGTGTTACCCGCTAGTGGGGGCCAGTGTACTGCCCCTTTTCCCTAAAATAAGCTTAGCTATTTTGCTTATTTATTAGTCATGTTTAGTACAGTGAATGGAAGACAATGTAAGACAACATGCTAGTTATACCCCACATGCTCTATATTTCAACAAGGTTATTTTCAACACAAAAATTAGAAAAATTAAAAAAGAAAAACTTTGTTCAGTATTCTAGTTCCATGAATCAGATTTCAGATCTTTGCAGTCAAGCTTGCTGCAAAGACGATGGATACTGCAGACAACCAATCTCCCAGGACATACACTAGTGTTGTAGAAAGCTTCCAGAGGTCTTAACCCAATCACGTCTCACCAGCAGCACTTCTGCACGTCAAAAACTGAGCGATTCATCTCCACTGACAATGTGAGTTTGACAAGAGGACAAGAACGTGTGTGAACACACATACCAATCGTCAGGAAATGTAGCTTAGCAAAGCCCTTGTTCCATGTCCAACACGATCCATGTTTCCACAGCCAACAATATAAAGTTCGGTCACACAAAAAGTGAATCTCACCCTGTTCAATGTATTTCATTGATCTTGTGTAAAACCAAGAGTACTGACTATCTAGCATGAACAAGAATAACAGTTCCCTGATAGGCTAAAGCAATCCATAGACCTTTTTTATCAATTTGCACAACTCTCTGAAGCTACAGACTGATGTAATGGAGAACACAGAGTATAAATAAAGCTCATTAAGGCAGCTAAATTGAACCTTTGTCTTTGTCTGAGGCATGCTGACAGCCTCGGAATCCCATGGGCCATTAGTGACCGACTGGCTAAAGGCCTGCTCCTGCAAAACCTAAATAAACATGCTTCTCTACTGGGAAAAGGTCAGACGCTGAGCACCAAGGTTACATTAATTATCATTTGTCACAGCTTATCACAATTTGGCAGTCGACAACAAATGACATCTTGGACCAGCTCCCATTAACAGAAGCCGTCATGGAGAGGAAGCCTGATGGAGTCCGCGTTCAGAGGCCAGCCCGGCATGTTGATGCATTTACCACATATCATCTCTCCCGTAAGTTCGAAATGACATGGAGTAAAAAGCATGTCGCAGAATACACAGTGGCTCTGGAGAGATACGTGGCAGCCATAATATATTTAGGAAGGTAGTTTAAAATGTGACATGGGTCAAATCAATATATATAGATTAAGAATCTAGTCTGTAATGGTTCAGTCGTTCGGTTTCCATTTCCTGATCGCATGTGAGGCAGGAAGCAGTTTACACTGTCTACCTGTGCCTGCTTATTGTTCTTCTGCCTCTCAGCTGGATTCTGCTCTATTGAGGTTCGGTTTTGTTCTGTCTTTTTCCCGTTAGACTGTACGTTCATTTCTGTTTCTGGACACAGATTCCGACCTTTGTCCTCAATTCATCCCATCCCTGATCTCTGTGTGTCTGAGTCTTTCCTGCATTCCTACCATGTCTGACAGGATACTGTATTGGACATGTGGTGCAGAGAAACATTCCTGTAAGAACTGTAAGTCTCGCATAATCAGATACTGAAAAGCTGATTCACCATCTAGGGTTGCTTCTGCACGTTTATGTGAGAAGTCTCTAATTCCAAAATGTGAGTTTATATATTTTTTTAAAACAAATCTTGGTATTGCTGTGGCGGTAACAAATTTTGCTGAGCGATAAATTGTCCCAGAATTTAATGCAATAAATTCTTTTGAGACCAATATCAAGTAATATAATGGTAATGGCAAATTAATGCTAGTACAGCCTGTCAGAGATCAATAAACCTCTAACAAACATTTAGCATTTAAACTGGAAGACATTTTAAATATCCAAAACAATCAAATGAACAAATAAAATGTTACATTACAGAAACACGAGTCTCTATAAACAAAATTGTCCTTCAAAAAAGGATCTAGTAAAGACCAAGTATATTAAGTATTTTATCATCCAGTCTTTGGTAGAAAGAGCAAGAGACACGAGAAAAACAAACCATTCTGTAAATGGATATTATCCAGCTTGTTTTAATTTGTCATGCAATCAACTGATTTATTGCCTTTTATACGACAGACTTAGTTCTTGGTTGAGTGACAGAGTCCTCTGTCCCAAACTTTAAAGTGTCTTTGATTTGATGAACTTATACTCAGACCTTGAATAAACCTATTAATGTGAGAAAAAAAAACTAATTTTGCAAGAGATCAAAATCTGTTTGACTTTAACCATGTACTTTGCTTATCATATAAACTCTTTGTGCACATGTGGCAAGAGGCCTGGTGGTGCACTGTTGACTTGCAGCCAGAAGGATGTGGGTTTTAATCCTGGCTTGAGGGTTTTCTGGATGCGCTGATTTTCTCAGGCTACTCTGGCTGTCACACAGTCCTAACCCATGACTGTTAGGTTAATTGGTCTCACTAACTTGCCTTTAGCAATATAATGAATATGCGCTTTCAATACAGATTCCTGTGAGTCTCCGTGTTACATTGCAATGGATCCAGAGACTGTTGGTCACCCCCTTAACAGGCAAGGATAAGCGGCTATAGATAACAGATGGATGACATAAAAAAGCCTAAATCAAACCACATAGTTTCAGGGGAAAAAACATACCTTAAAAAGCACAACCTCGGTCAAAAATGTGGCAGCTATTCTTTCTCAGAGAAAAGATCCACACCAAAATAAATTCTTTAAAAATCATTATGCTCTGCTGAATGACAGGCAAGGCACAGCCAAGGAGGATAAAGCACAAGAAGCTAAGAATAAAGGGGTTATTCACAACCATCAGCCTTCTTCATGGGCACAGGACCACTGACATAATGTAAAAAGGTGTTTTACAAAAGATTCACTGGCTTGAAAAAGTGTTTGTCACTCCTATTTTAAATGCTCGAATGGGTTCAAATGCTCTGCTGGAAGCGTGCATTACATATATCTGTGGCATAAGGTTAGACACCATACAAAACATGAAGCAGAAAGAAAGGCTTATGTTGCCACGTTCAATTTTCACAAAAAATACATCAACTTCAGAGAAATAAAACAGAGACCTGATGTCTAAATATTTGTTCATAATCTTAATGACGGCAATATTTTTGATCAGACAGTTCACACCATGTCCTAATGTTTTGTTAATGAACAATTAAGAGTCAAAAACCCTTTAATTAGATTAAAACCAGGCAGGGTAAAAAGTAGTGGAGACAATAATACTCAACACACAGCTAGCCAAGAGTCTGGTATTATACAGGTACATTGCAGTAAATTGAAATGTGCTTGTTTGTAAGATTAAACGTAGCTTTAGAAAGTAACAATTTCACTTTTCATCAAGGGTACATTTCTGTATAAAATGTGTTTTTTTTATTGGTCTGATGTAACATTTCAATCTTAAATGTCATCTTTTAATTTGCGCCACGCAGAAAATTATTATACTTAATAGAAATAATGGCTTCAAAGTCTGTGTGTAATTAATCAGAGTCTCAATAATATTCAACAGTGTCCTTGATAGGATGCACTACTATGTTTTAATATGGCTGTATAAAAGTCTTCACTGGGTCCAAGTACCTACAGTGCTGGTCAGAACTTTACATGCAGTCGTCATGCCAACAATATCATTTATTTTGGGTTTTCAGTGATGCATTTAAAAATTTGTTTCCTTTTTCAGAGTGCAATGATGACAACAACTTCACTAAATGTTAAAAGGAAGAGTAGATGCACATGTTTGAATTTATAGTACGTTCTTATTTCTTCTAATCGAAAACTCCAAATAGATCTTGGATGAGCAGAAGAAAAAAGATGTACATATGTATAGATGTATGGATCCAAGTCCAAAACATTTTAAATGTAAATTTCTAAAAATCATGAAAAACAAAAGCCTTCTGAACTCTTTAGCTTGTTCATTTTAATTTTAGTTTTACTGCATTTTATTTATTTTTTTGCAACCATAACTGATCGCAACTGAACATCAACAAGTGCCAACAGATATAATTGCAGGCTTTAAATACGGTTAATTGATTTCAGAAGACATATTCCATAATTCATTTTTGTTTTAATACGGTGCCAAAAGTAACTGGTAATCTAAAGTTTCCAAAGTGTGCCAAGAGGAGAGCTGTTGATAATTAGCACTCTGTTCTCATGACATAACTGATTGGCTTTCAAAGCTCATGTGCCTTGGGCTCATGTCTGTTTCTGGGCCTGAAAGATAAACTAAGAATGCAGCACGCAAATAATTGAGTGGGGATATGATGGATCCCCGTCATGACAATCTTTCAGTGGCAAGCGGAATCAACACCGACCATACCCAATGTTTTTGCTACAATAGCCAATAAGGTGTGAAGGGACAGAGTAACACTTCCTCTGGGTTAACAAGGTGTGACTGACAATTCCTGGTGCTATCTAAACGAAATAAGACAGACAGATAGACCCAGACGCGTACTGTGAAGTGAAGGGTAAAATTTTTTTTTTTTTTTTTTTTTAAACAGAGGTGCCTGATGGGTGATGTTGGCAGCTAGCCTGGGAAAGTGAAGAAAAATAATTAAGAGTGAGCAGAGATGGGCTTTCTCTCTCTCTCTCTTTCTTTCCGTCTCTCTCCAGCACCAGCTCGGGCTTGAATGTCAAACCAAACTAGAACGATCTGCTGAGAGGCCGCGGAGTTGAAAAAGTCAGACCAGAGCTGTGAGCCCTCATCAGTTAGAAAGACCTTGGCATTTAAACCTTTGTGGCCGACTCTTACATTAATGTCGCAACGAAGATGTGGAGGGGTAGCCGGCTGACACGAGAGCCCAGATCATGCGAGTTGTTCGGGTGTCCTCATACGGTACCTCATTAGGCATAATGCCGGGGGCCAAAACGGGATGTTAAGAGGCAAAGTAAATTGATACGAGTATTCTACCTACAAATAACACACACAAGTTCCATTAGGAACGTTCAAAAGTCAAATTAAATGCATTTTAAAATAGAAAATACAACATTACATATCACATTTTTTTTTCCTTTTCTTTAATCGAATAATTTTGTTGTCTTAAATTGTTCAAAGCACAGAATAACTCGAATATGAATCCCCAGTATCATGTGGGTCATCCAAGATAGGGTGCAATTTCATTTCCTTTCAATTGCACCTTCTAATGACTATTTGTAGGTGATGAATTATTAAAGCTGACGCTAAAAATAGCCACAGCAAGGTGAAGAGTGGTCGTGCATAATGTTAACTCTTCTGGTATCGTGGGAAAAACTTCCTGGTGCTGCACAATTTATGACCGGTGCGCTTTCCCTACTGCAATTCAATATAAGAGATTAGGGAGATGAGGAAAGCAGGCCATTGCAATGTAAATAGGTAAAGGTGATTTCTTAGCTAAGCAGATATCTGGCTCAGCACAAAAGTGGCTGACGATTATTAAATATAGTTCTTGTAGAACAACTAACTGTACTATAAAACCAACCTGGTTGGTTTCAATGTTAAACCAACCATTAATCTTGACAAATGTTAGGTATCAAGCTGTTTTTGTGTCTTTACTATTCACTCAGACCTTTTTGACTAGCAAACGAATGGCCTTTCACATCACTTTCAGGTTTACAGTGATGTGAAAAAGTGCTTTTTGTGGTTACAGATGTCTGTTGAATTTGATTTTGTTGTGGAACTTAAATATTTCAGTTAAATTTTCAGGTTAAACAAACTTCAACATCAGGCGATAACTTAAGTAAATGTAAAATTGATTTCATTTACCGTCGTGGGGTGACAGTGGATCATTAAGAGCATTTGTCTTAAGAGTGCAAAAAGCTGTAGGTTCAATCCTGGCTTCCTCCTTTTACATGTTGATTGGGTGAACATGGCTGCACTGTAAGGTGATTTGATTAAAGAAAATCTACAAAGTTGAGTTAATTTATTTACTTTTCTTTATTACACCAATTCCTTATTTTCTGAGTTTTGCATGTTAACAGTAAGGAGTGGGGTTGTTCTTAGTGTGGGAGCTAATTGGTAGTAAAGTTCAATTACAACCAATTAGCAGTGCAATTTGGGTATTTTCCCAAATTGTTTAAAGAATAGCTATTCTTTAAACATGTGTAGCTGCTACGTGTATAGCAGCATCTAGATTGAAGAACATATTTTTTTATATCTAAGACTTAATCATTTAATTCCTTAAAGTACAAAAGATTACATTAATTACTACCCGCCTTACCAATGTTTTTAATTAAAAAAAGAGCCTTTGTAGCTACATCTCTCTTGAAACAGGAAGTTGTTAGTACCATGGATGAAAATAATTTGAAACCACAGACTCTGATGAACTGTTGTTGAACGTAGGACGTGTTCTGTTTTCTTGAAACCAAACACCTTTTTCATGGGTATATGCTGACTGATTTGCTGCGAGGCAACCGCAGCTGCTGTTCATCTGGTAGGAAAATCTTGTCTTTTACTTTTATGTGCCCTCTGTCAGAGCTAAACATCTGCCGATGTCTGCAGACGACTTTGTGTCAGTAACTGATCTCCCACAATAATTACCCAAAGTTGCAACAATATTTTACTATGTTTGAGCTAAATGCTTTAGAGAAAGTATGCAGCGCCACTCCTTTGGCACCAGAGATGTATTCAGTATTACTAATTTTTAGGGACCACCTAAACATCTCCTGCTCAGCCGTGTGTGTTTCTTTCAACCCAGCAGAACTAAGAGATTTGGAGCAAATGACAAAATCCTGAAAGCGTCATGTTTTGCTGGTGCACAAAACAGCATCCGTGTGGAAGGTTGTATGAATAATTTTCCTTTCACATAAGCTGAATGTTTGCTGAAATTAATTTTTACATGAACACCGGACCATGCCTTCAAGCTTTTAACAATTTCTTATTCACACCTTGCCGTACACCCTTTTCGGTAATCAATTGTGTCACCAGCCACCCTCAGCATTGTTTTCTACTTAACTTATTCAATAGACTTCAAGGGAAATCCTTCAGACTCTGTAGCAGACATTAGGAGAATGCAGCAAAATATATAAGGAGCAGTCAGTGAGCTGTCAAAGCAGACCTGGAAATTAAACAAATCAACACAAAAAAATAAGAATTCATTACTAAACTAAAAAAAAAATCTATTTCTCACAGTGGAAGAGGCAATATGGGTAATGTTTCTCTCAGCTATAATTTGTCATGGTTTAGGTCAGGCCAGCCTGGAGGGAAAATCATTCACTGGTAAAAGGAGTCTGGAAAAACTGATTATCTGTCAGAGCGATCAAGCTTTATTGTGTTAATTGTTGAAGAGCTTATATAATAGACTGAGAGAGGAACAAAAATACCAGCAGCCACCTGCAAATTAATGCACAGACAGGCGTGTAAATGATCCAGCAGATTCAATAGGGATAGATATGCTGGTGTGCAGCTGGAATCCAGATGATGCGCTGTTTAAAAGGTGTTCACACTCTGCCCACTCTGCTGTTATACCGTGACATGTTACTAAAGCAGACCATGAAAGGAGCTTCTCCACCTGGATTTGGAAATTACATCAGCTCCTTATCCAATCAGAGAACACCGCAGTCATATGTACCATTGCACTTCAAGGATTATGTGATTTCTATGCCTTTTCTTTAATTTTCCAACTTCATCAAAGCAATCACAATCAGTCATCAATGACGAATTGTAAAAATCCACTGCTTACACAGGAGGGCATATTATATTTGTTTGCTCACCGACCTGACCCAGGAGCTCAGGCAGACCCAACACTTGTCCTGTGAACACGCCCAAGCAGATCAGGATGGAGTTGAACTGGCCAATGGACCCTCTGATGTGTTTAGGGGAAATCTCTCCCAGGTACATGGGGAGGACACTAAGTGATATACCTAGAGGAAAAAAAATAAAGGTCACATAATAGACTCAAGTGAAAAGGGGAGTAAAAACAAGTAAGAAGACAAAAAAAGATCAAATAATCTGCAGGAGGGAATTACCCCATGACGTATTGGTCTCTGTTGTGTTTAGAAAACTCAGTAAAACTCTGCTCTAAGCCTTGTGGGTTCTTGACAAGAGCGCTAATAAACTTGCACTGGCACAAGCAGTCAGTTTGGTCTGATTACATTTGATATGATGTCATTTTAAATCAGGTTGTTTTGTCCAAAAAAGTTTTGTTTTGTGTCTAAGTTCATTTGTTCGGATGGTGCTTAGTATGTCACTTGGTCTGAGTCTATTCGGTCTACATCTGTTTGGTCTGAATCATTTCGCCTGACTCAGTTTGCTCTTAGTCTATTTGGGAATATGCCTTTAGGTCTGAGTTATTATCATGCTGTTTTGTCTGGATCCATCTGGTCTGATGCCATTTAATCTGTTAACCTGATAGTTACTTTTTGTCAACTGTCTCCAATGTCTGAGGTCATTTTGTCTGATGTTTAGAGATATTTTTCTGAGACCTGAGAAAAACATGCAGCATAAAAGTATGCTGTACTAACAGTTTCTATCAAATGACTACAACTTTTAGAAAATCAACACATGTTGTAAAGCCGATGGCTTTCAAAATGTCAATTTATTAAGAGAATTAAAGCAATTCCATACGAGATGGTCAAGTTTGCAGTTTTAGTTGAGTAAGAAAAAAAAAAGTTCATTGATTGTCCACTTGAAGTGCTATTTTTGTATTTCGTTTATTTTGTTTTTATTGCAGCTTGAAGTATATATTTTATTTTGTTTTGGTGATAAGAGCATCCAAGCATATAGTTCCCATCCTGTTGACAGTATGAATATATAATGAATGGTTGTTGCCAAGGCTGTACTGGAGTCATTCTCTGAATAAGTGGTGTTATTTTTTATTTTTATTTCCCTCTGTGGTTTTAGTGTGGCTATCGGAACAGAAGGCAATTAGAGCTTCTCTGCTCTCTGATCACCACCAAATTCATATTTGACAACCAAGTTATTTTACACATCTGCCTACCTTTATTGCTTTTGCCTCTTGATGAACTCCAAACACTTTCTTTACCAATATAATATTTACCTTAATTTCTTCATCTTATTTTTTTTGTTTGTTTTGTTTATGCAGACAAGCAGCCTTAGTCTTTGGAAAGATCAAACTTTAAACCTGATTTTTTCTTTTTTAGGTTGGAGCATTTTGAAAGAAACAGGAAAGCGTTTCTCTAAAGATGTGTTTGGTCTCTCAAGTTCATACAGTCTGCTGCGATAAAAGGCCGAGCCGTTAGGTGTTATTTGGAGGGGTATCAAAATTATTATTTAAATTATTTGGAGGGCTACCAAAAGGTTTACACAGTTAATTAAACCTTTTTTTCCCCCCCACTCTTGTTTCACCAAAATAAGCAAAAGCTGCAGCATTTGTTGCACACCAAGTTCAACAAAACGTGCTTCCCTTTAATTGCACACTGACCCGAGTTCACGCCCATGACGATCCGGCCGATGATGAGCATCTCAAAAGATCTTGACATCTCACCCAGCGACAGCAACAAAGCGGCCGTCACAGCAAAGCAGTTATTCAGCAGCAAGGTCCCTTTTCTGGAAAACAGAAAGACAACGTAGACGTGACTCTATATGAAAAAGGAAAGAGGAAAAGATCAGCGGTGCAGACATGATGGCAATGAGAGCTGAATGGAATTCTAATCCAGTTATTCAAACCCTTTGTCGAAACGTCGGCAGCGCTTTAATTGTGATAAAAGAAGGAGAACGGTGAGCACATCTGACTTCTGTCAAAACATTTCCGCAAGGCACTCCAAAGCCAGAACAATCAGGAGTGATGAGACTCGAGACAGCCAAAAGAAAAAAAAAAAAGAATGATTTCACTTTTTTGTGGCTTTAGATGTTCATAAAAGGGATGAAAACCAATGGATGTGAAGGATTCTTCAAGGCCAGGGAAGCAGAAAAATGTTTTAATGTAGGAGGCCCCTTGTGTCAAGTGGATGGAGAACACTTCATGGAGGATTCACTTAAATTGATTTTTGTTTTTTCACAGACCAAGAAAAAACTGAAAGTTAAACCACTCATTTCTGAACAGATGCTCGAATGTGTCAGTGTGTGTTGTCATAATCAACCTAATCATCAGCCAGAGGAATGATCAGATTAATAACAGTGTCGGTAGTTTTTTTTTTTTTATTCGCAAATTAAATCTAGCAAGAGATCTCCACAAACTGTGCATTCAGGCAGCTCTTGCAGACATGTCACAAAATCTACTTTGTCAAAGAGTTTTCCAGCTAAAAGGGCCCAAAAAATAGTTAAAGTAAAAAGAACTTCAGACAGGCTTTTCAAATTTAACTTCATTTTCCATGTTCTACAAAGCAAGCACAAACTGTCATAGTATGCCCCTTCACACCTAAAATGAAATTGAAATTTCCCTTTGAAATATCTCGGAGACTTCAAATTTAATCCAGCAGGTGACTCTTTTTGCCCTTTGGGCAACCTGACATCATTACAGAGTAATCTTAAACTAAACCTACCCAAAGAAGCTGTATTATACTTTAATCTGTCAGCTAGTGCGGACATGGAGTTATTTATTTTTGGCATGACTGAGAAGAGATCAAAGTCAGATTTTCTGAGGTGGCGAATGAGGTTTAAAAGATGGTTTTAAAAAAAAAAAAGCAGCGCATCTTTAGATGAAAGGATTTGTACCAATGCAAAATCTCAAAAGGAATGTTTCTAGGCCAAGAAGAATTATTGTGGTAAAAAGAGGTCCAACTTGCACTAAAATGGTTTAATCTAGTTATATTCAACAAATTAGAATATGCTTCTGATGAGGCTCCTTAGGCAGAGTAAAAGTACCAATAACCTTTTATTTTTTCCTGTTCCACATTTCTATATTATTGACTTTGAATAGGATGTAATGTTCTAATCTGAAATGTCATTTTTTGCATCAAATGAAATTAAAATCATATTTATTACAAATAAATATGGAGCCA
>NW_015114803.1:110004-110537 GCF_001443285.1 Poecilia latipinna
ATTTTGTCATCGTTTCATCGTATCTGCGGCCGTATGTCTTCGACACTCGGGTGAAGAGAGGTGCGGAGCTGTCCACTGACCACTACCTGGTGGTGAGTTGGCTCCGGTGGTGGGGGGGGAGGAAGCCGGTCAGACCTGGCAGGCCCAAACGTGTAGTGAGGGTCTGCTGGGAACGTCTGGCGGAGTTCCATGTGAGACGGAGCTTCAACTCCCATCTCCGGCAGAACTTTGAACATGTTCCGGGGGAGGTGGGGGACATTGAGTCTGAATGGACCATGTTCCGTGCCTCATTTGCCGAGGCGGCTTATCGGAGCTGCGGCCGCAAGGTTGCTGGTGTCTGTCGCGGCGGCAACGCTCGAACCCGTTGGTGGACACCTTCGGTGAGGGATGCTGTCAAGCTGAAGGAGTCCTATCGGACCTTTTTGGCCTGTGGGACTCCAGAAGCAGCTGATGGGTACAGGCGGGCGAAGTGCCATGTGGCTCGGGTGGTCGCTGAGGCAAAAACCCGGGCGTGGGAGGAGTTCGGAGAGGCC
>NW_015114804.1:0-11560 GCF_001443285.1 Poecilia latipinna
TCAGCAAACAATGAAGAGTGCTCCAAGGTAGAGCAGGAGCATGGTGTTGGCAGTGAATTTAAAGATCTAGTTTATGTTCTCCTCTTTGTCCTCATTAAATGCTGCAGACTTCTGACTTCTATACTCAACTGTTTTTGTCTTCCCCCATAGACGACCACCCAGTAGGAGCCGGTCACCGACCGTCCAATGACTTTCTTATGTGTGCAGGGTGAGTATGAGACTTTAGCACATTACACAAGACTTATGTTAATTTGTTTTAGCATAAGAGTTGATTTTAACCAAAAGCTTTTATGAGGATGGTAAAAAAAAATTTTAATCTGTTTTCCTGAATGTGTCATTTTATTTCAGATTAGAAATATGCTTAGTTTACGTTCATATTTTTACCTCTTCATGTTACTTTCAGACTTCTAATTGTTTGAATTTCCATGTGTTTTAGATGTCAGGCTGATTTTTTTTTTTGTTTTTTAATTTGTGTTTGGAATTGATCTTAAACATTCAGCATGCATAATAAAAAATCATGCTGGCTGTTGAAGTTCAAATCCTCCTGAGATTATGTTCAGATCTTTAAAAACAGGTAACGTTTATAATTTGCAATTATTAAACAGCCAAAGAACAAACCAGGATGTCGTGATGCTGCATATTTTGCGTTATGCAACACACACATAAAGGCATTTCTTGGTGTCATTAGTGTTACATGGCGTAATGTCACCAGATTTCATTTGCGTTCAACCTTCAGTTCACATCCATGTAATGTTGTTATTGTAATATTTCTGGGTCAACCAGTCTGTCTTTGTTTTTCAATCACGTCATCCCAAGAAAAATAACCTCCTTCCAGCCTGGGATGATGTCTCATGCATGCCGCTGGTGAATACGCATGTTAATATCTGCATGATGAGTCAGACACAAATCAGACACGGAGCCAAAAAACTAAGTGGTGATGTGCTAAAAACACCACCACTCAACCAACCACCCAACCACCGGAGAACTGCATGAATAAAAATAGCTTCACACACCTACCAGATCATCCTCTGCATCAGCAAACAGTGACTGTTCCTCTAATGTCTGGATGTTAATCTGACACACCAGTTTTTCATTAGAATAGATGCAGTTGGTCATTAGAATAGATGCAGTTGGTCATCTAACTGCCTCTGCATATGTATATATATAAAACTGTTTTGATTTAATTACTGCTCTCAATGTGTTCTTTAATCTAACGGCAAATCACTTAATTAATATATTACAAAATTGACTATTTCAATAATTGATTAATTATGATTGTTCTAATAATTTCAGCCCTAATCTAGATACCTTTTTAGCGCCTCCGATGGGTGCAGCCCCAGACACAGGTCTTCTGAATGTGTTGCGCTGGATGGTAAAATGTTGTCCAGCTTCTCAGTGCTGAAGGACAGCATCCCGACAGTATGATCCCACCACTATCGTGTTTCATGATGGGGATGCTGTGTTCAGGGTGATGTTCAGGGTGTTCATTTTTTTTCTCCACTGTGTGTGCGTGCGCGTGTGTGTGTGTGTGTGTGTAGGCTAATTCTGACCAGAACATCACCTCCAGCTCGTTTGAAGTGTCTCCATATTCCTTGTCGTCGGCGCTAAAGAGGATTTCTACTGCCACTGTTAATATATAAACCAGTTCTGTGGAGTGCACTGCTGGCCGCGGAGCGGAGCAGATTGGATGGAGACCATCTGCTTTACTCAGTTCTGCTGTCTAATAATGTTTTGAATGTAATGTTGATGGAAACTTTGCTGTAGAGTATTAGTAAACAGAGGAAATCTGAGACCTCCACATAGCGGCTGAGGAATCTGTTTAATTGGGGATTTATGAAAACAACTGGTTGTAATAATAGTTTTAGGGATATGAAAAGGAATCCAGAGCTAAGCCTGTCGCAATAAGCTTTTAATCACATAATGAATTTAAATGAGCTGTGTAATTTCCATTCTGATTATTTTTGCAGGGCAATTTTGGTTAAAGGCATCGTCATCCATTTTATTTCTGGTTTCAGTTGTTTTTTATTTATTGTTTTTGCTTGTTTTGTTTTGGATATTTAAAATATCTTCCAGTTTCAGTGTTCTGTACAAGTTTAAAGTTTTAGTCTTTCAGGGGGATAACTAGCATGTTTATTATGCTAGATTATTACACTCCTCTGTATTTGGCTCGTTGACATGCAACAAGCCAAACATGTGGAAAAGTTCAGGAAGTGTGAATTCTTTTTGTTGTTGCTCTGTTTCTGTGCCATTGTTTGCCCCCTCCTGCTGCAGCCATTTGTTTCTGTAATATCTGTCTCTGTACTGCCTGATTCCTGTATGTAATCAACTGTTGCATAAATTAGCTAACTATTAACACTGAGAGATACAGTTCCAAAAATATCAGAGTTGCCTGTTAAGATTTATTGATGGTAGTAATGCTGTGCTCCTGTTTTTGTGGAAGTGTTTATGTTCATGTTCTATAGGGTTTGGGATTAGAGGTGGGTGTGGGTGGTTTCCTAAGGGCTAAGAGAAGTGACAAGGTTCTGTAGCTCAGTTGGATCCCAGCCCCCTCTGCTGGTCTGCTTGGTTAACAGGTAGATGACTGGCAGCTTCTTCTTCTTGTTTCACTTTATATAGACAGATTTACACATTTCCTTCCTCTCTTCAGCATGCAGCTGCCCCCTCCCTCACTGGGATCAATAAAGTTAGTAGACATCTGATTGTTATTGGAGTGTGAAGGAGGAGGAGGAAAAGCAGGATGGGACATGGTGATGTTTAGATCTCAGATCTAGTCATGTGAGCAGGAGGAGGGTGAGGAGCAGGAGGCTGCTGCCTCAGTGGTTTTTTTGTCTGGACTTGTCCTCTCCTCACATGTCTGGCTTTCTAAGACCTACGACCCTCCTAGGTTTCCACAGTGCTGTTTCCCTCTAGTCTATTCTGCTCCTCCTGCCATGGTCCTTCTTCTACATGCAGACAGAATTCTATCGGGTCACTCGGTCATGGCAAACATTCTGAACATTCTGCCTCCTCTGGAATAACAAAAAATGTAAAGGAACTGTGCCCTTATGCACTTCCCCTCCTGTGTTTGATAACACTGAGCCCCGCTGCAACACGTGCCTCTAGCACCGCCTTCAGCAGGATGTGCTCCAGGCTCATTGGTTGTTTAGCCTTGTTTACAGGGAAGTCCAGTCATGTTTTTGTTCTCCAAGTGTTGAAGTTTTTCAGCATTTTCCAGGCTGCTCAAACAAAGAGCGGTGAGCGGAGAAACAGAGTTCAGCAGACTGGACTCGTCTCCCATCAGCTGTGGTTTTCTAACTGACTTCTCTTATTATGGGTCTGGATGGCCCTGAGAACGTTCTTCCTATGTGGAATCAGTAGCCTAATGCTGGATGTCTGGTCTCAGTGTCTTCTCTGCTGTCCCCACCCAGGCAGCCTCAGCCCACCCCAGGACAGACCATCATGCTGTCACCGCGGGCAGAGACCACGCCTATTCCTGTCCCCACCCAGGTGCGGAACTACCAGCGGATCAAGCAGAACCTGTCCAGCAGCCCGAGTCCCACTCTCTACAGCTCCCCCAGGTAAGCTGTGCCTGCTGTGGGAGGAGTGGGTTACATGAACATGGATTAACCAAATCCATGTTCATAGCAGATAATGAAAACACCGACTATTGTTGCATCAGTTCACTGAAATGGCATCAACTCGATGCCTGCTTATATTTCTAACTGCCCAAGCTGTTGCTGGGAGGAACCATGGCTGGTATTATTATGGGACTAAATACAGGTAGAGATGGCTAATGGGTAGCACCTGATTTTTAATGGATGACATTATTTTTACTGTCAACACTGAAAGGTTTATTGAAGGTAAAACTATGTTTTGGTAGCTGGTTTAATTATTAGATCTCTTCTGTTCGTCAGTCTGAAGACTGGAGTCTAATGTTTCTATGAGGGTTTGATCCTGAAGAATAGCTTCTGGTCTCCAGCTGTGTGTGTTTTTAATTGGGGGTACACTCATATAAAAATTTCGGCTGATATTTATTGATATTACGTTATATTTCACTTCCCTTTGACCACAAAAAACAGCCACATTTCTAACTTCACCATTGCTTTTCTTTTTCAGTTAGACTCCCACAATCCTTTTCTGCATCGCTGTCACATGATCAAACACACACCACTCTCCTTCCCTCCCCACCCAAAAACAAACAGCAACAAGATGGAAATAAATATTAGTTCTTAATACCTGCCCAGTTTTATTTATCAGTCTGATACTGATGTTAGTGCCAATATATTTTGCATCCATAGCTTTAGCAGCTGATTATTAGTTTAAGATAAACTAATAATCAGTTTATTTAAGATGAATTATTTAGCAAGATCTCTGAGCTTTTTGAAAGTATACTTTTACTACACTGTTGGTGCTGGAAATGTATGGAGTAATGAATTGTAAACAGTTATGAATTTAGGACTTTTCAGATACTGGAGAGCAGAAGATGGTCTCGGATTCAATCAATTCTGTGTCTAAAAGGCAGTAAGTCTAGCATTATTACCCTAGCTGTAGATAAACATCTGATGATAGAAGTTACTTTTTCAATTAGTTAACCAAATCCATCTAAACAGAAAATATTCTTGAACTTCTTGAATACTTCAGTACTCAGTACTCCTAGATTTGTTTGTTACAGAGAGTGGTGCTGACTTTAGTTTGGAAAGAAATGATTTACACATTTTCTTGTGACCTGCTTCTGTCTCTAGCTTATGCTATAATAAATTTGATTCATTATAGATCTTTGATTAACACATCAATGATTGTGCTGTTTGAGCAACAGGAAGAAGGAATACTGTTGACAACCATACATGGATGTAAATACTTTTGAAAGCTACTAAAGATGAAGCAAAAACCTTGTACTTTTTAAGTAACCCTGAAAGTTGATTTGTTCTCTTATTGCTGGATGTTTGTTTGGGTTCTCCAGGTCAGGAACAGTAAGGCGCTCCAACACAAGTCCTATGGGCTTTCCAAAGGTGGGCTCGGGGTGTCCCAGTTCAGCGGACACCCCTCAGACGGCAGGCCGGCGCCTCTCTACTGGGAGTTCTCGGCCTTACTCCCCTTCACCTCTAGGTAGGTCCTGACTCTGGTCATGTAGGCTTAAAGACAGGCACACAGGAAATCCAGCTATTCTGCTACTGTGTGTGTTTGCAGTGGGTACCATCCCTGAACAGCTCGGCCACTGCTGCTGCCACTTGCAGAACCAGGAGCCTCGCAGCCGCAGCTCTTCAGGAGGTCCGTATGTGTTCCTGCACTCTGACACATTAGATATTCAAACCTTCCAACCACAGTTTAAAATCCTGCAGTTGAGCTGGAATTATTTTCACAGCAGTCAGAGGTTTTGGTCTGACTATACACGACATATGAATAGTATAGCTGTTCTATCAGTTGTCACAGTGACTTGTTTTTCATCAGGTTATCTCCAGTGCTAGAGTCAAACAAACTTGGTCGTCTCAGTGTTTGGAGAGTCACGACCGACTGACCTGTTATGTGTTCCTGCTCCTGACTGGATAGAAGCATTGCAAATCAATCACTCATTTGTAAAGCTGAGTAACACTTGCAACCAATGCTCACCAGGTGTCAGGGCAACGCTTGCTACTCTAACTCCTGACTCGCCACATGGTGGAAGGGGGTCAGGGGAGGCAGTGTGCTTTTTTTCAAAGTGATGAAGTTGTAGGAAAATTCAGGCAGTTGAATTTTCCTGTAGCCCACCTTTGGAAAATTCATCTGTCTGAGAACTGTTTGATCAAAGAAGCCAGTAGTGAAATAGTTTTAGGCGAAATAATGCAGAACTAAAAGAATTGCACAAAAATGTCAAAATTTGCACAGAAACATAAAGATAGAACCTCTGATAATTAGACAGTTTATTAGCAAAATAGTTGATTTAGGGGTGGGTTTCACTTTAAAATCTCAACTGATTGGGACCAAAGTAAATGAAGTAGGGATGTTCCGATCAGGTTTTTTGCTGCTGATTCCAGTCACCCATGAGGCCAATCTCTACCGATCACCGATCTTTGCAGATTGCCTGGATTGACTGTTTATTTTTTGCGTTAGTTATAAATGATACTATGGGATTTGGCAAAATTAAAAAATTATATGGTAATATATTCACCTAATTAATGTAAGCCTGCAGCATACTTGAAGGCACAATACAGCAGTTACTCAGTCAAAAGAACAACTGAAAAATCTGCAACCAGTTAAACAACATTTAACAGTAAGACTCTCTGGACCCTAAATTATACATGAGTCAAAATAAGTCTCACAACACTGCCTATAATGTCTAGTAAAAGAGGGAAACATTCATTCAAAGTCAAATGCAAGTTGCATCAAAATAAACCATCCTACGTTACTGAATCAAAACTTCCTAAGAGCATGGCTGATTAATGGTGGTTTTCATAAATTATCTCTCATGTTTGGGCATAGCAAAAGTTTTAATATGTGAAATCTGTGTTGTTGTTGTTTACGTTACATGCTGCGGCTTTAAGCAGTCGTTCCGGGTGGAGCAGAAACAGCTACGCACTACCAGTAGTGCGTAGCGGCGGTCCAACAGCGAGAACAGAACCAGTGTCTTTCACCGCTGGCTCGAAGACTTGAATTATTTTTCGGGTTATTTGTTTATCTTTCTGACCATCATGCTGATCCGGGTGAGTGTTTGTAGTAGTGCGCTGCTTTACCTGCTATCTGTCTCCGGATGTCCTTTTTTCCTGCATTGAGCCTCGATATAGCCAAACTCCGTCAAGTGCTTGTTTTTTAAATGTCATATTAGATTCATTGTGTTAACGCATTTTGACGTGCTTCACCCCCGAGGTAATTTTCCGCCGCAACGTGCAAACTCCCCCATTCATTCTGAGCGTTATAGACAGGATTTGTTGCTGCACGCTTGCAAAGTGTGAAAGAAAGAGGAGATAAGTTGCACACGCAGGCTGAGAAGTGAGATGCAGGTGATCGTTTTGGTGATCCGCAACAAGAGACAGTGATCGGCGATCACCGATCATACACTTTTTCATGGAAATCTGCCAATTATGATCAGTGGCCGATCAATCAGCACACCTCTAAAATGAAGCATAGGTGTGAAAACGCCCTGAATGCAACTACATATTTATTGATTCCTCCCTCAACCACATACACCTGACCTGGTCTCTCTGCCTTCTGCAGGTTCTCCGGTTCCCTCCTCTCAGCTCCTAGGAGTACGTCTCCAAAGCGCCCCGACGCTGACCGACTTCTACCAGACCAGGCAGAAGCTCCATAAGCAGCTGTCTGACCCCGTGCAGCCTTCCTCTTGCTCCTCCTCATCCTCTTGCAGTCATTCCCCCCAGCTTTGCCGCCCAGCCAATCTTGGCTCTTCCCCCACCAAATTGTTGGGGTCTTCACCACGCACGTCTGACTGGCTTCAAAAGTCCCCATTGCCCACCATCATTGGTTCCCCCACCAAGGTGAGAGCAGTTACCTGCTGGATAACATCAGCTTCACATGTAAATATCTGCTGATATTTACTTGCTAAATTAAGGAAATAGGGGCTGAGTTATCAGTGCAGCCCTATTTGCCAGTCTGTACTGTACATACTCAGTATGAACCACCCCATTTTGTGTTGGGTAAATATGAAGTCTTTCTCCAAACTTTTTTTTAAAACATTCATTTTCAAATCTCTATGTTTTAATCATCCTATTAAGTAATTTTGATCCATGAACAAAATTACTTAATAAATTAGTTTTTCCCCATTTTGTGTTCAGACAATTTCTGCACCATTCAAGATCCCCAAAACGCAGGCATCCTGTAACCTGATGGCGCTGGCAGACAGTCCGCTTCCTAGCAGGATACTGGCAGACTGTCAAGACGTCTGCATCCACCACTGCAGCCCATACCTGACAGGGCGGGCGGCACCCCCAGAGGCCAGCAGAACCTTCGGCAGGTAGATGACCCCTAGATTTAGTGCACTAACTGTTCTTCTGTGGCCTACATGACAGCATACAGAAGCTCCTGAATCTATTTGTTGATTTGTTCCAAGCTGTTGTTTATTTAGATTGACATCATTCTAGCAGACATGTGACTAGCAGACTTGTGTAATCTTTACAGCCCCTGTTTAATGTTATTACATTTCATCAGTATGTCAACTCTGTTTCCTCATAGGTCTGTCAGTACAGGTCGACTGTCTGATCAACCAATCAGGATCACTCTGGGTGGACAGGCCTACCAGGGCAGCACTGACAGCCTGAACGCTGAGCGACCCATGGACACAGGTACACAGGCACAGCATGCTCTCCACACTACTTACCTTTCACTTTACCTGAAAGCAAACAATTCATACAGATTTAAAATCTGATAATGACCATTGTCCTTTACTCTGAAACCCTCAAAATAAAACCTAGTTCAGCAGACTACCACTTAGTTAGCTAATAGAGTCCCAATGTGTGTCAGTAGTTGTGTTTCCATCAAGGTTTTTTATGCACATTTGGAAGTATCGCCTTAGAAAAGGTTTATGGAAATTTGAAATATCCTCAATTTTGCAAGAAAGCTTTTACATTCACTAAGAGTTGATGTGCTAAGAGATGTGATGAACCTCTTGTGTTGGAGGTTTGGACTTTGAAACTTTCAGAGGGGAGGACTTTTGCCTAGAGTGACCTGTGAGAGGGACTCCAGGTTGGTTTGGGAGTGGTGGAATAGTTCCATCCACTGGTGGCTCTGTGCCTTACTACAGCCATGAAACCTCCAGCTCAGAGAGAGAACTCTCCATTTTTCAAAGATGTTTGGTCCTTTCTATTTTTCAACCTCTGCCTCTAGTTAATCCCAGCGTTGTGTAGTGTCAATATTTGACAAAATCACACTCTGTGTTGCCTGCTTAATTCACACCAAACCAATAGCTGGAAAACTGCCTAATTCACATTCCCCCCTTTTTTTTTCCTTTTCTTCATCATTTCAAAAGTTTGATTTGCATGATTGCTGGCTGGAAAGAGCTATGGCATCTCAGTATAAATGCAGCTGTTCTCTGGGTACCTCAGAGATAACATTGTTTAAAAATAAGCATCATGGTTTGGACTGTGGATATGTTTGCTAGGCGCTGCCATCATTGTTTGCGAGTAAATTAACTCATCTCCTGTCTCTGCAGCCCCTAGCATGGCTCAAGGAGGATCAGCCAGTCCCCGTACTGTCCTCTTCACCGTGGGCTCACCGCCCAGCAGTAGCACGCCTCCGACCTGCAGCCACCTGGGTGCCAGACCTCGCACCACCTCTGGTGAGACCCCTCCAAGTCCACCCCTCACTCTGCTGAGCTGCAGTCACATATTAATGCAGTGTTCTGCATGTTAATGATACCAGTTCTTACTGTGTTCTCAGTGGGCTCCAGCAGTTCAGCGGGCTCCTTGTGCTCCACCAGCGGTCGGGTATGTGTGGGGTCTCCCCCAGGCATGACCATGGGTTCCTCTCCACCAGGGAGTCTAGGTATTGGGCAAGGTGTTCTGGGAGCAGATGGAGGACCCAGCAGCCTGCGCTACATTCCCTATGGGATGTCTCCCCCCAGCATGGAGGGGTTCATCACTTTTGAAGCCCCAGAGCTGCCTGAGGAGACCCTGATGGAGGTGAGGGGATGGGGAATGTGACACATTACTAGATTTTTGGTTCTGTTGACGTATGCTGTTTGCAAAATCTAAATTTGTTTTAAGTTAAAATGTTAAGGGCTGAAACTGATTATTTTAGCAATCGATTATTTTATGAGTTATTCTGAGTAAGTCAGATAAAAAAAAAAAAGACACATTCCGCAGATTTTTCTTTAACTACTTAAGATTTTTAAACATATAAAATACGTTTAACAAGTAACACTCAGTTCTTAAACGAGAACTGAGTGTTATTCAGCTTGGGCAGTTTCTTGCTCAAAAGAAAAACCTTTTCTTTTTATATAAGAAAAAACATATTTTCTTCCCCAAAATGCAATAACAACATTCCTTTGACTAAAGCTTGATCATTTATAGCAAAGGATGCATCAGCCGCTAATAATCCTTTTAAAATCAACATGTGAAAAGCTTAGCCCTTTCTGCTTGACTTGACATTAGTACAGAGTAAAGCTGATCTGGTAATTTTAATGGATTAACTGATTGATAATTGGATATCAGATATCAGATGGAATCTAATAGATTTTTTTCTATTATTTTGAACGAGGTAAAGCTAAAACTGGATAAAGCATATTTTCAAAGAAATTTAGTTTTTTTTCTATTTTAAATGCAAAGTGTATGTATTTTTGTACAATCTAATAATTAATTTGAGTGCCCTTGTTTCATCAAATAGCTTTTTTAGGTGTCTGTATTCTCCAGTTAGTGATTAATCAGTTACTGAATTAGTTGAGGATTATTTCATAGATTATTTGAGATTAATCCGATTAATTGTTTCGGCCCTAAAACTTTTTAACAGAAAAATGTGTAAACCGATGGACCAACTTGTGATCATATGTGGTAGCGTTGGAGTTGGTCCTCTGCTGCTGGGTTAAAGCATCATGTTGTTGTCTTGGCTCAGCGGGAGCACACAGACACCCTGATTCACCTTCGGATGATGCTTTCCTTCACTGACTGCATTCTGGAGATGGCGACGCTCCGAGCTGGAGGGGCGGAACTCGGCATGTCTGCTGCTCCCCTGTACCCCCCTCAGGATAGTGTGGTTATGGACCAGATCAGCCAGCTCAGTAAAGAGTGGGGGTAAGTTCCCAGGGTAAAAAACGAAAAAGGTAACACATGAGTCCTTTTGTTTCATAGTGCAACTGTGCTGCCCCCTGCAGGCAGGTGGAACAGTTGGTGCTATACATGAAGGCAGCTCAGCTCCTTGCTTCCTCTCTCCATCTGGCAAAGGCTCAGATCAAATCTGCCAAGCTGAATCCCTCAACTGCTGTCAAACAAGGTGGGAGCATTTCCCTCCTCATCTCTAATAATGTAATTTTATTCCATTTAGAGAGTTAAACTTATCATTAGCACCATATTTGTTGTTTTTCTCTTACTTTACAGCATCATAGTATACAAAAACTAAAGCTCTTTTCCTCATTTTGTTAGTGGTCAAGAGTTTGAATGAGCGCTACAAAAGCTGCATTGCCTTCTGTCGACACCTGACCGACAAACTCAACCACTTCTTCTCTGACAAGCAGCGCTTTGTCGACGAGATCAACAGCGTGACTGCAGAGAAGCTCATCTACAACCACGCCGTGGAGATCGTGAGTTCCACACACTCACATGACTCCATGATCTGAATCGTCACATACAGGTGCAGCCTAATGGTCCATGATGTGTGCATCAGGTTCAATCTGCAGCTCTGGATGAGATGTTTAAACAAACAGAGGACATAGCGTACCGCTACAGCAAGGCTGCCATGTTGCTGGATGGCCTCTCCAAGATCCTGCAGGACCCCGCTGACACTGAGAACGTGCTGAAATGTGAGGAAGCATTGACAGACATTTTGTTCATTACATGGATACGTTTTTATTAGAGATGTGCCGATCAGGTTTTTTTCCTCCTGATACCGATACCGATCACCCATGAGGGCCGATCACCGATACCGACCACCGATACCGATCACC
>NW_015114804.1:15730-40125 GCF_001443285.1 Poecilia latipinna
AGCCCGATTATGATCGGTGACCGATTGATCGGCACACCTCTAGTTTTTATTTATGTTTAGCTGACACTTTTCCACAATTATATTCTTCTGTCTCTCAGATAGATAGGTGGACGGATGTGACAAAAGGAGATGAGTCAGGAATAATACTGACTTTAAACAATAAATACAACACAACAAAGAAGTTTCTAAGTATGTCACTGTACTAATAAGGGCATGACTAGGCTCCATCTTATTCTAAGAACTGTTTTTTGAAGCCTTAAAGAGTATGTAATTTCCTCCATCACATAAATGTTCCAGACTCTTTGGATCCATGGTGGATCCAGGGCCTCTTGATGGTTATGCATTTCAATGCTGCTGTGAGCAACAGAATTAGCAGATATCCATCACCCTTCCTATCAATTCCTCTGAGTATTTCTCCCAACACTGCCACAAGGGGCATTTTTGGAGCATCTCTTCTGAAAATTGCCTTGCAAGCTTCAAAGATCTCCCAGAATACACTTAGTTTAGGACAAGACCAGAAGATATGAGTATGGTTTGTGTTTTGTGTCCCAGTTTCTCCAGCATGAACTGGGTTGTGTTGGGCTCATTTTATTAGTTATTACTGGCGTTCTGAAAAACAAGACGATTACTTTCCATTTGAATTCTCTCCATGTATTAGAATTTGTGGCTTATTGCGCTCCAGTACATATTTCTTCCCATGTGTCTCCTCTTATGGGCTCCTGCAGTTCAGTCTCCCATTTCTGCTTTATATTTATGGACAGAAACAGATCATACTTTAATTACTTTTTGGTTTCCCTTTACTCTTTGTATGTCCGTTAAAACTTATTGAAGATTAGTCCAGTTGTGTGTCCTCACAAAGCTTCCAAGTCGTAAATATCTATAGAAGTCTGTCTTGGGGACACCGAATTCACTTTTCATCTGCTCAAAGGTTTTGGAATTTTTGTCTTCAATTAATTGATGAATATGAGATGGTCCATTAGACCAGTTTCTCAACCCAGAGGCTAACTTGTTTGGTCAAAAGATTTTCATAAATCCTGTATTTGATAAAAGTGCGATCTATTTTAAAAACTTAAAAGCTTGATTGTATTTTGTTCCAGATTTCGTGTGTGTGTCTTTTTTTTTTAATCATAATTGTCACTTCTAAATTGATTTATTGGCTAGATTCACCTAATCTGATCTGGTGTGAACTTGAAATTCAATCAATCTCTACATCTCTTTAACCTGCCTTAATTATCTATTCATCACTACCAATGAAATTATCCTCTGTTACTACAAATTCTATAGTGCTCTCTACACTTCAGATTTGGTCACAATTTAGGTCCCATTTTAAATTTATGTCTCCCTCTAATAAAATGCCGTTATTAAAAAATCTTATTTTTTCTCACGCGACCACTAACGTTGGCTACAGAATTTGGCATGAGAGAGGCATTAGTACAATGAGGGATCTCTACAAAAATGGTTTGTTTCTTTGTTTTTCAGAGTTGTCCTCAAAATTCAACCTACCTGCTTCTCATCTGTTTCTCTATTTCCAAATTAGACATTGTGCTTTTTCGCTGTTCCCAAATAAATCCAGATACCATTTTCTCTAAGTTAACCAAAATAATTTTGCCTTTTCTTTGTGGACACAATAACTTTTGTTTAAATATTTCCATAGTCAGTTGAATTGTTTTTAATCTGGTTACTAACAGGTGTCTCTGTGTGTGTTGCAGATAAAGCCAGTGTGGAACGCAGGATCTCCTCTTTGTGTTACTGTACAGTGACACTGTATGAGTAGCAGGCGCCACCTGACCCCCATAGCGGGACCACACCCTAAAGAGACTCTGGAACTGAGGAACACTCTCCCAGCTTCCTGTTCCTTCCTGTAGCAGCTCAAGCACTTTTCATTTGTTCATTCTTTGTTTTGGAGAGAATTTTTGTGGCCGTTCGTCATCAGTTTGTTGTACTGGCTGTGTTTAAATAACGGCAGAATTTTTAATCTAATTCTGGGGCGCTCAGTCTGTGTTGCAGACTGAGCTCTGAGTGATGCACATTATTCCAACCAAAGATGACAACAAATCAAGAAAATGGTAAAACAGATGTGGACATCAAAGCATTCTTTTAAAGATGATTTTTAATATGATGGGGACATCCCATCAGGTTACCTTAGAAATCCTGGATATTATCGGTTTCTAGCAGGAACAAAGAGGATTCACAGGACTCTGAGACAGTGCTGTGGACTAAAAAGACTTGAGCTCTGGTTGGAGAAACAAATATGAGATTGAATCGGTGATCTTTACTCTTGTTTCAGTTTTAGTGTATTTATTTGGAAATTAACAGACTTCTCTGCCTTTCAAGAAAACCTCAAGTATTACAGATGAAGGAAAACCATCTCAATGGACAAAAAGGAAAAAAAAACACGAGCTTCTGTTACATGAACCCGACAGCCATGAGAGCAAAGGATACTGTAGATTTGTAATCACTTTGTTTTAACTTTGTGTTTTAAACTCCAGCACTTTATTAAAGAACAGGAGGAGGGGACAATGGGAAGAATAATGTGAAGACGGGGTGGACGCTTTTCTCATCACTCTTTTACTCACCCTGATGCATGATCAATAAGTCCTCACATATACATATGTTCAATTGGATGAGTGGGCTGCAGTTTGCAGCTATTTTAAGGCCTCTGACCTTTTTTCTATTAATAACAGAGCAACATTTTGAAAAACAGAGCAACATTTTGAAAGCTTTGCTTCTGTCTTGTTGATCATGTAGCTGACAGTAAGGTGTAGTCAAGGTGGGGTTCGGTTAGGAGGGACTGAATCTTCTCACATGAGCATCCAGATGTGTTGAGTGGATGCTTGTCCTTCTCCTGCAGCCAGCGCGCTGTCCACTGCAAACCCTGCTGAAGTGAAGCTGATCTGTTGCATTACATCACAAGTTCCAACAATAAGATTAATTTTCCTAAAGAAGACAAAAACTTATCAAATGTAGCTTTTTGTCTCATCAGCACTGTAGCTCATTTTTAATAAAACTAAACTTGTTTGTAAACTTGTATATATCTGAATGTGCTGCATGTCAGGGTTCCCCTTTTTGAGGGGGCCCTGTGTTTGTGAGATCTTCCTGAGGGCGGCAGTGGCTGCAGCCTATCAGTCAAAGAGCACAAATCTTTATATGTAGATAGATTAATTTCTATTGCTTGTATTTGTGTTTGCCAAGGGTTTGATAAGAAGACCAATCTTTGGCACACCTGGCGTGTGCCAAAAATTGCAACAAAACTCATGGCAGCTCCAATCTTTCTACCAGGACTGCTTGTTGTTGAGATCACATTCTTTAGCTCATTTAGAAGGCAACCCGTCCATCATTTCCTCCCACTCTGGATTCAGAGTTTTCTCATGCGTCCCCCTGCCTCCCTCTGAAGTCATGTGCTGCGCTCCAAACACTATGTGAGAGCTGCCAGGTGTGCATTAAGGTCAGTACTATCTAGATAGAGCAGGAGGTGCCTTCTCCTGAAAGCAAACACAGGCCTACTCTGTGGAGGTGTGAACATGTTTATCTGTGTAAAAAGAAAAACTCTGAGGAGTTTCAGGACCTATATTCCAGATGTACTGTTCTTTATCTAAACATATCCCTGTGTGAGTTATTCCCTACTCTTTGCCATGACCTCTGATCAACATGAAGCCTTTTACTGCATACAAACTAAAGAGGGAACTGATGAGGTGAGAGTGGGGGGGACACAATCTGCATAGTTTTGGACTGTATTAAAACATGGAGCGTTTTAGATGAAGCATGGGTACCAACTCTGTATCTGACCCTGTAGAACCTCGAGAATGTTGAATGTATCTACCCTGTTGTTTTGCACCTCTCCAGCTTGAACTGAATGCCTATTGAAGTCGGTCACAACTGTTATTAGACTGACTGAGCACCAGATTTGCAAAGTGAAATGTTAACGTTCTACTCCTTTGATTCAAAGCAGTCTCCCTTTGTTCTTGATGGAACTCAATTACAGTGTTTGTAATTAAAATAAATCAAAATGTGTGTTAATTTTCTTTATAAGCTTAGAAAAAATTGCTTTAATTTTTTTTATCCAATAACAAGCTTATGTTTTTATGTTTCATATTATAACTGAAGTACATATACCTACTAATGTTGAGCATCTCACGAGGAGGATGTGGGTTATATTGGCATGTAGAGAAGTGATAAGTTTCATAAAAGGTGGACTATTAACTGGCATGATGATTGCCTTATGTTTTATGTATCAGAAATATCTCATTATTACTAAATCTTTCTGAAGGTAAGCTCTCTCAAAACCTAAAATTTACACTTTCTGAAAACAACTTTCGTCTCTCTGTCTGAAACATAATGTAATCTTCCTTGCATAATGAATAGAACCATTGCCATTAGACTCCTAACACTTTTTATCCAACATCCTATAAGAGCCGAGCTGGATCCCATAGCCATTTCTTTAACTCCCTGTTATCAGATGACATCACGATTCAAATGGAACAAGCATGTTCTTGGTTGTAAACTGGAGTACCTTTGTTTGGGGGGGAGCGGTTGGGAAATTTAGTGCCGAAATAGCCTTTGCTTTGGCGCCCCTTTAACACAGTGCCCTTAAGCATTATAGCTTTATATCTATTTTTTGCACCACTGCATGTTTATGCAGCCTTATTTTGCAGTGACAGGGATGATCAATAGAATGCTACTTGTGGAAGAATACTGGTTCTGTTATTTCTCTGCTGGGTGGATATGGATCTTTACAGCTGAAGAAACAAGGACTGTAAGGAGTGGGGAACTAAGAACCCACCCCGCCCTGAAGACAGGACCCACTGCCTGAAGACTGTTTCTGCTATGGTTGGTGAGGAAACCAACATGTAGAAAAATTGCATTCACTGATTGGCTCCTTCTTTGTTTGACATTTTAAAGCACAAATTGCTGGCCTCAGCCATCGGCATGTTTGGAACTTTATACTAAAGTATTAGCAAACTGTTGCTGGTGGGAGAGGCAGAAGAACTTATTGAAGGTAGCTTGCTTTCAGACTAGTTGCTACGAACTTTATTCTGTGTAGTTATTAACAGATGTTTTGTGAGCAGCCAAGTTTGCTTTCTCAAAATGTGTGTTTTTTTGCAGCAGGTAAAGTACTGCAAACACATCAGGCTACAGAACACAGAAGGATCAATTACAACACTTTCCAGGTGAAACAAATTACATTGTGCTTTCAATATATTACCATTTTGGTAACACTTTATTTGATGGGGTGTGCATAAAACTGACATGACACTGTCATAAACACGAGGAGTCTTTATGAATGTCTGATGTTTGTCATGAAGTTTAATTCGGTAAATAACATTTTTAATGCAAAGATACTTTAAAAATTGGATTAAAAGTCCATCAAAAGTGCCAATTTTGCATTACAGTGTCATTATTTACAAAATAATGCAATCTTGGCACTTTTAAGGGACTTCTAATCCAACTTTTAAAGCAACTTCTCATTAAAAGTGTCATTATTTACTGATTTCACATACCCACAGTGCCTTGAAATGTTCATGCCCATTTGAGTTCAATGTTTTCTCATTGTTGCATCATATATTTAATGGTTAAATCAAGATTTATGCATAAACTGAGGACCAAACAATAAATGTATGCTTTGGCTACAAATGGGTACAGATTATTTGTAAACCAGTAACTTTTTAGGCATCTGGTACAAATATTTATACATGCCCAGACAATCATGATCAAAGTTATTCCGTTATGTCTGGATGCTCTGTGCCTAAAAATATGGCACAAATTATAAGTCTGCTGCATGTTCCACATATTGTGCAGGCCAACGAGCGACGGATTAGTGCAGCTAGTCTGCTGACAATATTTATGTAATAAAACAAAAAACACCATGATTAAACTTTAATATTGTGTCATGTTAATAAACAAATAGAAATGAATATTAACAAACACCAGAGAACAAACAACCATCAAATGAATATTAAAGATAAAACAAATAAGAATTCTTTACTTCAGAGTTCCTTTATGGGCTCGTATGAATGCTTTTACAAAAGAAATTTAGCACTCCTTATTTGTAATCTTTGAAGATCAGATCCTTGGGCTTTAACATCAATTTCTTTGTGGTTCCTGCAGATAACTTCATGGACCTTGTGTATGACTCATTCAAAAAAAAAAAAAAGCCCATTATCTTTGCCTTAATGTTTGCTGACGAGACAAAAAAGCCTCACCAAATGTTTCATTTCATGCTGTGAGCTTTATTAGCTTGAACATTAAAGTATGTACCAAACCTTGATTTTTATGCCCCACTACACCCCTGTTCTTATTACATTTGATTTTCTGTTTATGACAAGGATGTTAAAGATGTTTTATTGTATTTTAATGCCTCAAACCCTTCATCTCTGGGTCACTGCAGGAGTTTTACACTAACAGCCCAAAGACCAATGATGACTACGGGTGCATCATTAACCAGCACCAGTTTAAAGAATCGTGGGTGTCATGGAGGGGTGCATCACTGTGTTTGGTGGTGATGCTGATGAATCTCAGGGCTAGATAGGGAAGTGATTTGTTCAGATATTCCTGGAACTCTGGGGCATCTGTACTTAATGTAGTAGGGCAGACATAGGATTTCAAGCATAGTTCACCATGAGAATGAGATCATTCCTTTAAAGAAGGCCATCTTAAAGGCTTCATGTTAGCCAGTTTTGATGTGTTTCGAAGTGTAATAGGCCTTGGCAAATATTCTAGGATCTTTTTATCTCACATTGAAAGGTTTAGGTGTATATTTGTATAAATCAAACAATATGCGGTGCTGTGTAAAGTATTTATACCAAATGTTCTTATGTATCCATAAACATTATTGCTGTACCTTATACATCAATTCAAACAAATTAGTCTGGAAATTAAATTAGGGATAAAAATTAAAATGTACGAAGAATAAATATAGAGCAATGTGAAAGTAATTGTTTAAACTGAAGAGTGTGGTTTTAACATGACAAAAGCGTTTTGCTTTATTTCTGTGGTAACTAGCTCTGCTTAAAGATAACCAGTGGCGCCCTCTTCTGGACTACAACAGAGAAGATCTTAGCCATCCTCTTAAGTTGTGAGTCAAATCGACCTGTTTTAAAGTTTAACATTTTTTAAAGAAATAGTTGGAAGTATTTTTTCTGCTTGAAACTATTTCTATTTGTCTTAATAAGTACACTCTACATATAAATTGAAAATGGTTCATTTTACAAATTTGCAAAACCCCCAGCATCTACATATCACATAAATACTATTCGGGTATCTATGCAGTCAAGTTGAAGGGTGAAAAGGGTAAAAAAAATTCCAATTCTATATGTTTCCTTGCAACTATGAGACATATTTTACCACACACACACACCATACACATACATGCACACACAAGCCCATTTTCTTACTATTCTCTTTACTTCACTAGGAAACTGCGAGAAGGCAGGTATTCATACAACTTTTGACGGGAACCTTTTCTGTTCCCGTGAACAAACTCCACCCACACTGAGTGGACACTCAGCAGAAGTGGAGGGAAAACATAAATACTCTCTGCATGACTCATTTGTCTTGATTTTAATCAGTGTCAATTTGACTCGGAACAGAATACGTGTCTCAAGTTCAATTATAAAGATCACCTATTGGAAAAAAAGAAAACTCAAAATGTAATATAAAAAAAATTACAAAAGATCAATTTCAAGGATAGTTATTGTTTTTTTTGTGTGTAGATTTTTTCAGTGGACATAAAAAATGTAAATTACATTTTTTTATGTAGTTCACATAAAAAACTACATAAAATATGTAGTTTTTTTTATATTTATGTAAATGTAGTTTGCGTTTACATAAACTACATTTATGTAAATGTAGTAAATTGTCGTCATTGATCCTTTATTTGTGAGAAATAAAAAAACATAATTGTACAGATATTGATTGAAACGGTTAGTATTGGAGTTAATAATCAGATACAAAAATGTTTTGGAGGATTTTTTTTTTTTGTTTCTGACACTATTGCATGATTAAACACTCCACGGGTCAAATTGATGTAGGAACATTATTGCTGTACCTCAGAATCGAATATAACAGGAGAGTTAAGCAGACTTTACAAGTTAATCAACTGGCACTAATTTTAATTTAATAAAATTAACTGACAAATAATCTTAATCAATTGTTATATGTGCAGTTTTTAGGATTGTGTTATCCTATGAAATGCTTGGACTGTCTTCACGGAAAAGGATTTAGAATTTAACCAGACCGTAAAGAGTTTAGAATGGTGCTTTCAGCCAGGGCATGTTTAGCCTCGATGCATCCTGCTAAACACGGCATAAATGTGTTATGGATTTAAGAACTTGGGAATCTAAGGAGACCATAAACAGACAGGATGTTATCTTTTACCATATGTTGTTGTTTTGTTCAGGTCCCACAGTGTTGTAAAATGTAATGGGTGACTCCAGAATGATGCAGGAGGAGATCTTTGGACCACTACTGCCCATCATCATAGTGTATGGATGAGGCCATCCACTTCATAAATGAGAGAGAGAAGCCATTAGTTCTCTATGTGTTTTCCCACAATGCCAAGGTAAATGCTTGGCCTGCAGGCGGATGTTTTCCTCTTCTTAATGCTAAAGGAATATCTTTTAAATATCTGATCGAAAAAGTGCTAGCTGAGATGTCTAGTGGAGCCCTGGTGGCCAATGACTGTATCGTCCGCTTCCTGGACAGCACTCTGCCGTTTGGAGGAGTTGGAGCGTGTAGGCTGTCTGTCTTCCTGCTGATCACCATTCATCACAAGGTTTTCACTCTGACTTTCAATGTTCTGTTCCTCAGGTCACAGCGGTATGGGCCGGTACCGAGGCCGCCACACTTTTGAACAGCTCAGCAACCTTCGCAGTTGCATGATCAAATAACTCAAAATGAAGGGGCTGAACGACATGCAATCCCCCTCCCACCCCACGCTGGGCCCGCCGCTTCTTACTTTCACAGCTTAATGTGCAGAAGCTGCGCAACATGGCTATGTTGGCTATGCTGACTTGCCTTGCAGCCTTTGTGGTGCAGGTAAAAGAAAACTGCCATGCCTGTTGCAATTAGCAATGAATCAATTAATCATGAATTCAAATGAACTTGATAATTTTCATTCTGATGATTAATATTTTTGATATTAATCATCAAATGATTAATATCAAATCATCAATTAATCATCAATGATTAATATTTTTGATATTAATCATCAGACTAATATATACTCTGGTTAGATTTGCTATTGTTTTGTCTGTCAATTACAATATTTCATCTTGTTTGATTATATTTAATGCGATATTTCAAGCAGATTAAAGATGGAGGGAAATTGGCCAGAGATCAATTTACCTTTTTCAAACCTATAAATCTGACCAATGATGGTTTTCACTTTAGGTGTTAGAGTTGGGGCTGTTCTCCCTGTGCATGTGTGGGTTCTCTCTAGGTACTCCAGCTTTCTCCCACAGCTTAAAAACATAACTGTCAGATTCTCCTTAGTTGTGTGTGTGCATGATTGTTTGTTCTGTCTCTCTCTGTTGCCCTGTGATGGACTGGTGACCTGTCCAGGGTAATCCCGCCTCTCGCCTGTTGACCCCTGGATATAGGCACCAAGTACCCCTCCCAATCCCACTAGGGATAAGCGTGTATGACAATGGATGGATGTACGTTAGAGTTGGATAAACAATGACATTTCTCTGTCAGATGTGGATTATGTAAGCTTATCACCACAAACGTCTCTAACTGGTGAACAACCATTAGATATCAGTAGTGGTTTCTTGCATAAAATATCTGAATGTTATCTTTTCTTCAATAATTTATTGTTAATAATTAACAAAGTTATTCTATTGTGTCATCCAAAGTACTAATCAGTGCTGGCACCACAGGAGAGTTATTTATTGGAGCCTAGTTCCAAAAGCAATAATTCTGCTCAGGATTATCAATAGTAAAGCAGCTAGTTTTACACACAGTAAATTCTGTTAGCAACTTTATAAATATTATCAAATCATTTTCCATGTTAATCGGACAAGTACATGCTGTCCCCTCATACAGCAATGGCTTTGTCTCTGAGAGACAATGTGTTTTTGTCCGGAAAACCTGCCCACACATCTACCCTCCTTTTAATTACCCAACATGCCTCACTGCCCTTGGTTGAAGGCCTCCTTTGTTCTGGTCAGCTCCACTGTTGTTGACGTCCATGTTTGTTGTACTCATCTGGAACAGCTCAGCCATGTTTCTGTTTTCTGTATCTTGTTGCCTGCAGCGATTCCTGCACTGAAGCTGAGCAGTCGATGCAGGTCATCTGCAGCTGGAATCCAGTCTGGTCCATCACTGTATTAGTCAGATGCATTTCATATTTGAAATGCTTGGACTACTTGGACTTATATTTGGAAGTCCAAGTTATATTTGGAAGGACATATGATTGAAGTTATCATTTTAAAGATGTTTTGTGTAAACCAAGTATATAAAATCTTCTACATTTTTATGCTCACATTTGTGATTTAACTGTAGGAGTCAGTGTCCAGCAATATGTTACCATAGCAATCCATTAGAGTTAATAAAAATCTCTCTTTAGTTCAGGCTGGTCCTCACATTTCCTGTTAATTAAAAAAAATAAAAAATAAAATTTCTTCACTGTTTTCTTTCTGTACCATTTTTCCTCCATAAGGCCTTCCATCCAAACTGACATCTGTGTCCTTCCAAGGTTTGCTATAAAGAGAACAGTAACCTCTGAACTGCTCATTAAAGGCTGTAAAAGTAGTAGCCAGAAAGCAGCTCCCGTATCATGTAATTGCTGAATAAAAGGTGGGAGGGAGGGGGGAGTGGTGCAGACTTGGTAACTGACTCCAGAGCTGCGCCAGTGGCAGACGGCGCACACAGGTCAGCTGGAGAGCAGGAAGCCCCACAGCGGGACGGGAACATTCAACTCATATCCGACCAGATCAAGCTCCAGTCCAGCTGCAGTGAGTTCGGTACGTAGACACGCTTCATGGACCGGCTTCCGTAGTCACTTTAGTCTCAGTCACATTAATATTTTAGAACTGAGAGATGCAGTGCAACAGATAAAAATGGTCTAAGTTGGCCTACGTTGGTGAGAGGATGCAGACTCAATTTAATGTAAACTGTTTTATTGAGAAAATATATATAATGTTATAACGATGCTTATGTGGAGTCTGAAAGTCTTTTTTTCTACAGAAATGTGGGGTTCACCGCACTAAAAGCCTGGATTGTACAGGCTGAATTATTGGTTTGATCTAGAATCCTGAGTTCAGTTTTCAACCCAACAGATGGAAGTGACGCTAAGGGTAATAAACCTGGCTCTCTAAACAGGCAATTAGTGGTTAAGATACATTTTTACATGTAGCTTCATTTATTTACGCAACTAAGATAGTGTCAGATAGGCGATTAAGGACAAAAACATCATGACTACTAAGACATTTTTATTGACAAATCAATTTGAATTTACACTATTAAGTGTTCTATAAAGTGTATGAAATCAGTCCCATGTATGTTCTTGCAGCAACTTTACTAATTACTTTAATTTTTAAGATGGTATAACCGATGGTGAAGAGGCAGTGGTAGAGGTCAAGATGTTATCAGAACACAATGAGCTGAATTAGAACATGAGCTCCACGGAGCCAGTGGCAGGACTGGGGTGATACCTCTGTCTTCTTTTTCATTCATTACTTCCAGCAGCTTTCTCAGAAAGTACATTTTAGCACTTGTGCTTCATTGTGTTTACTTTATGTAAGGCTGATGTTTTAAGCAAATCTTTTGAAGCCATTTTATTCTTTTACTCAACAAGCACTTTGATTAATACTTTAATACAGCGTTTCCCAACCCTGGTCCTCGAGGCACACTGCCCTGCATGTTTTAGAAATTTCCCTGCTTTAATGCACGTCATTCTGCTGATTGCAGTTCAGCAAAGACCTGCTAATTGAAATCACCTCTGCTGAAGCAAGGAAACACCTAAAACATGCAGGCCAGTGTGCCTTGAGGACCAGGGTTAGGAAACACTGCTTTAATAAAATGGTGCTAAACTAATATATTTGCATTTTCCTATCCTCTTTTTTAAAATAAACTGAAATCCCTCAAAATTTGCCTTTTTAAAACTGTAAATGTTAGAATAGAAAATATTTCAAATATCTACTGAAGGAATAAAGGACAGCACAGTGGCTAGCACTGTTTCCTTGCAGCTGGGGCGTTGTTGGTTGTTGGTTCTAACCTGTCCACTGCTGGAGACCCACGGTCTGGGCCTTGTCGTTGAGCAGGTGACTGGATGGAAAGGCAGCTGTTGCAGCAGGCCAAGGAGGCCTTCGTCAGTGGCAGGGCTCGACCTCTAGAGTTCAGACTCCAGCAGCTTCACGCCCTGCAGAGGATGATCATGGAGAAGGAGACTGAGATTTCCACTGCTCTCAAACAAGACATCAGCAGGGTAAGGGGACAGACTACCGCTGGAGCACCAAACATACATGTTCATACACACACAGAAGAGTGGTGTATAGCTGGGTTTGGTTCCATGACTGCTGGGTTTTCCACAGAGCCAGTATGACACGCCTCTCCTGGAACTGATCAGCATTGAGAATGAGATCAAGCTGGCCATAGAGAAGCTTGCACAGTGGGCTGCTCCTCGTCCTGTAGAAAAGAGCCTCTTTACTATATCGGACGAGGTCTACATTCAGCCAGAGCCCCTGGGAGTGGTTCTCATCATTGGGGCCTGGAACTACCCCTGGGCTCTAACTCTGATTCCACTGGTTGGAGCCATTGCTGCGGGTAGGAGCTTTTTTACTTTCTGCTTCTGATTTTGGCTTCTAAAAACTCAGCATGCAACCCAAAGTTTACATCAACAAATTCAATGCAAATTGTTGGATGCACATCAACACTGGACTCTAGAGCAGTGGAGACGGGTTCTTTCTCATTTTGATTTAGGTGTGGACTTTGAATGGACCATTCTAAGACTTTAGATCTACATTATGCTGTTGTAGCTGTGGATGTATGTTTAGGGTTTCAGGTCTTCTGCAGGTGCTGACATGTTTTCTTCCAGCACTGCCCTACACCTGCTCCACCCCCATCAACTCTGGCTAGCTTCCTGTCCCTGCTAAAGAAAAGCAGACCCAAATTATGACATTGCTACCACTATGTTATAACTCTTATAAGCAATATGTTTTTTTTTTTTTACACATTTATTAAAACTGCTACTTTGTCATTACATGGTATGAGACAGAAAATCTGAAAAATCGGGGGACAGAAAATGGTGTATTTCTGTCCCCTAACATCTGCAGAAATATATCATTTGGTCAGAAACAACCAATCAGAGTCAGGAGGAGGGTCTTACCACTGATCTTCAGGCTTGTGTTCAGGCTGCTCAATGTGCTAATGGTGGAGAAACAACTTACTATTACCAAAAAACTGTTCATCCATGTTTACTAGCCTGTGCATCCACCTCTGGTTTTGATGTGGGTAACTAGCTGTAGCATAACAGAGAGCAAGGGGGTGTCCATAAGGGTGATTGACAGCTCTAAGACCCTCCTCCTGGCTCTTATTGGTTGTTTCTGACTGAGCAGTCTATTTCTGCAGATGGCCGTAGGACCACAAGGAGAATATAGAGGCGCTACATTTTTTTTTTCAGATTAGCTGTCTCATGTTATACTTCCACAATGTGGAGACAGCTTTAACAAATATGTAAAAACATATTGTTTATAAAAGTTACATACTGCAGCTGTAAAGAGGTGATTTGTAGTATTGGTTTTCAGCCAACTACTGTTGAGCATTTGTAGTTAATGTTTTAGTTTCATCTGGCCTGAACTCATTCTTCCACATGTTCCTGTCTCCATGTTCAGATGATGGATTGATCAGACCTCTGTGAGACGTTTACATCTTATTTTATTTTAGAACCTGGCCCTGCTTTAAACTTCTCCAGAACTTTTCCCACATCTGTTTTTATGATGATATTTGTTTTATAGTGTGTAATGATCTTTACGTGCAGAACAGCTGCATTTATACTTATATTATGTTAAACACAGGTGTGCTCTATTTACTACAGAGCCTTCAGAAACTGATTGGTCAGCCTGGATTTTAATGAGTGGTATTGGAGTAAAGGAGGTTTGAATGCAAATGTATGCCACAACTTTTGACATTTTTGATTTTTAAAAAATGTTTAAAATTATGTACCATTTTCCTTCACCCTTACATGTTGGATTTTGTTGATGATAAAATCTTTTTTTTAAATTAATCTAATGAGGTTTTTGTCTGGAATAATATGAAATGTGAAAAAGTTCATGGAGTATGTATGTACTTGTATGAACCCTGTAATAACTGTACAAACTTCACTTGATACCCCTCCCCCACTCCCCTGCCAGCATTCTCATCCTCCTACTGTCCCTGCTCTGCGTCACTCTGTGATTTCATTCCATTCACAGGCAACGCAGCTGTGGTGAAACCGTCCGAGTTGAGCAAGTGCTCGTCCCTCCTGCTACATGCACTGCTGCCTTGCTATCTGGACAAGGTCTGAACACCCACTGCTGGTGTTGATAAGATAATGCTGGACTCAAAGGCTGTTAAGTTTCCACATAGCACAGCTTATCACTGAGATTAATTTGTCTCTGTTTAATGGAAAGTTTTTACTCCCTCCAGCTGAATAGCTGAGTCCTGATTCTTGAACATGATTTTTCTTTATTTCACTCAACAAGTACAGCATTGAGTACTCAATGAGAAGAAAATATCTTGTTTACCTCCAGGATCTGTACCCAGTAGTGACAGGTGGTGTGTCAGAGACCCAGCAGCTGCTGAGGCTCAGGTTTGATCACATCTTCTACACGGGCGGTAGCACAGCGGGCAAACTGGTGATGGAGGCTGCAGCGCGCCACCTCACCCCTGTAACCCTGGAGCTGGGCGGGAAGAGTCCCTGCTACATCGACAAAGACTGTGATGTCAGGACAGCCTGCCGGTAACACTGTCATCACCAGCACACAGACAAAGCTGACTGCTGAACTGATGTAGAAAAACTACAAACTTTCCAGGAGATTTTAGGCAAATAACACATGGTAGAGAGTCAGATGGTTTTTCCATCTTTAGATTGCAACTTTTAAAAGGGCAGTATCATGTAAAATCTACTTTTTTGAGCTTTACATCATGTTATAGTGTTAGTCCCTCATCAAAAACACACCTGGTGTTTTGCTTTGATTCTTTCATGCATGTTTGAGAAATCCTTTCTCTGGGAAATCCTTTCTCAAACATACAAACATGCAAACAAATAATAACAAAACCAAAAACAAACTCAAACAACCCAAGATCCAAACAGATATATAGCTCAAGTACATTTTGCATAATATTGCTCCTTCAAAATTTTTAAGCTGGTATTGACTGGAACCTTCAGCTGGCATCATTACGTGTTCTTTCATTGCTTTCTAAAGCATTTCAAGGATTCTCCCAGTAATGACTGTTCTGTTTGCAGGCGCGTCACATGGGGGAAGTTTGTGAACTGTGGCCAGACTTGTATCGCTCCAGACTATATTCTGTGTGAGCCCTGCATCCAGGGCCAGGTGGTTGAATTCATCCGAGAGACTCTGCTGGTAGCACATCAACTTTGACCTGCTGTTAGTTTTACGTTAAACTGGGCAGTATAGAGCTTTATTGAAACCCTTTATATTTTTACTTTTCACAGGAATTCTATGGTGCTGATCCGAAATGCTCGCCTGATTACGGCCGAATCATCAACCAGGAGCACTTCAACAGAATCATGAGTCTGATGGAGGGATACACTCCTGTTGTGGGGGGGCAGAGTGATTCCTCACAGTGGTACATTGGTAAGATGAGGCATTTTAAATCACTGTTCACGTTTCTGTTTTCATTCCAGTTTCATGAACTGTGTTCTTCCTTTGACAGCCCCAACGGTGCTGAAGGATGTGCCCCCCCACTCCAGGCTGATGCAGGAGGAGATCTTTGGCCCTCTCCTGCCAATAGTCACAGTGAGCGACATGGAGGATGCCATTAACTTTATCAATGAGAGGGAGAAACCCTTGGCTCTCTATATCTTCTGTTCTGACCAGAAGGTGGGGCTCACAAAACAGAAAACAACTTTTAGACTTTTGGACCTTTCTCTATGTGACTCTTGTGATTCCTCCCATCTGACCAAGGCAATAAAACGGATGATTGAGGAGACCACCAGTGGAGGAGTGACAGTTAATGATGTCATGATGCACTACACAGTCAGCTCACTCCCATTTGGAGGCGTTGGTGAGAATCATGACAAGCAATTTTGTTGAGTCTAATGAAAGAATGTCTTCAGAAAGCTCTTTGTAGATATTTGGTCCTGTAGTGTACATCATTTACATAATGACACAATGTAGTTTAGCTTGGAGAGCTCCACCTATGGTTTTCCAAATTAGATTAGGGAAAATAGAAATAAAGGAGGAAAAGGACAGTACAGGTGTTTTTATCTCTCCTTTTCAGTCCACCCATCCATCCATCCATCCATCCATCCATCCATCCATCCATCCATCCATCCATCCATCATCAAGTTTTGGATTTAACCGACCCACATGCAGATATGACACACAGGGAAAGCAGTTTGAGGTGGTTTATTAACTAAAAGGAAATAGAAAGTGTTTGGGGAACTCTGGAGGATGCAGGAAACTCAGGTTCCCACAGAGAAGCACAAGGTTTGATTTGATCCGGGAAGTGGAATTGAAAGATTTGAAAGATGAGTCTGATTCTGTTGTTGAGTCCTGACTCTACTTGTGTTCTGGACCCTCTCCAGGTCAGAGTGGCATGGGTCATTATCATGGCAAACACACCTTCGACCAGCTGAGTCACCAGAGAGCGTGCCTGATTCGTTCGCTAAAGATGGAGAGGGTAAATCTGGCGCGCTATCCTCCCCAGGACCGCCGGCGAGCGCGGAGGGTCCGCATGGCCCTCAGGTCCCCTCTGATCGACACGTCCAAGAGGACGCTCATCTGGGCTGTTGTGGCCACCATCCTGGGCATCGGCCTGTTCATCACTCTGTTGGTCATCCTGCTCATAGCTGCCGGCCTTAACTGCACCTGCTGGTACTGGAGAGGCTTCTATAACTAGCAGAGCTACAGAACCGCTTTCCTTCACAAACTCTTTCCAAAGATTTAGAAATGCGTCAGTGATTTTACACAGATCTGTTTGGACTTGAGATGTTTTAGTGTTTAATATACATAATTGTTTAATCTAACTTGTTTTTTCCCCCTGCTTCTCAATTTTGTGTCAGAGGATTTTGCTCAGCAACTAAATAACCCTAGCTCAGTCATTACTGTTGTGAATGGTTCTTTTCTTAAGGAAATAAATTCTAAACAAGCAAATCATACACTATGATGTGTGTATCTGTTTTTGTTTTCAAATAAAAGATTTGATCTGACCATATATCATCCTTACTTGACAATGTTTAATGTAATTTGACATGAAACTAAGATTTTGTATACAGCACCTGGAAAAAGTATTCATATTGCTTGAACTTTTCCATGTTTTTGTCACAATCATCATGGACATCAGTGTATTTTATTAAAATTGTATGTGACAAACCAAAACAAATCTGGGCTTAATTGTAAGGTGAACATTTTTGTAAATGAAATTCTGAAAAGTGTGGTATGAATTTGTCCCCAGCCTCTTTTCATCCAACACTTCTAGATAAAATCCAGTGCAACTAAAAACCTTCAGAAATCAGCACTCTTACAACTAGTGTAAGAGCGCTGTACACTAGTTGTATAGTGCTCTTAGAGCAGTCAGAGGATTTCTCCATCCTTTCCAACAAACCCTTCCTTATAGCAGAGGAAGTTTAATATTTAGAACAATATTTAGACATATGAGTACAACACAAACTGCTTTGCACAGGTTCAACCAAGCGGCAGATATAAAAAAAAACCCAGTAGAAATCATTTAGTTCAGTCAATTACAGATCTGTTCAATACATTAGAATATTACTGAAATTCATTTCAGGAATTTTATCACTTAAACTCATTATATGTTAATTACACAAATGGATGTTTGTAAGTCTTTGTTCATTATGGTTATGTTTTGCTTACATTTAATGAAAACATGTCATTTAAAATTTGAATATCATAAAACCAATAAAAAAGAACATTTTAATATATGAATGGAAATTCAATTAAACATATTTAATACCTGCTTAAGGTTGTTTTCAAAAGACATCTGACAAGCAAGACACATCAGAACATATGTTCTAATTTATTGAATAGTGTATACATCGCCTACTGACACGTGGCAGTAAGCGATGTATACATGTCTAATATATGTCCAACACATGTCGTCTCAAAGTACTTCAGTTCTTTGAAGTACGTTGTTGTCTGAAAGTACACTAGTTGTACTAGTGTACTAGTACTTGTACTTTGTTGTCTCAAAGTACTAGTGTCTCAAAGTACACTAGAACTTCTCAAAGTACACTAGTACTTTGAGACAACAGTCCAATCATACACACAGATTTAAAGTCACAGATATTCTATTAATGGGATGAAGCCAAAAGGAATAGACTCCAATTATGAGTTATGTAATCCCAGCATAAATGCAGCTGTTCCATGACGAAATGCTGGAGAACATTAGAGAACAAACAGGACCATGAAAGAACATGCAAGAAATAAAGTGGCTGAAAGCAGGGTTAGTTGACAGGCCATGATGCAAAGATGGAGATAAACACAGAGACCTACACACTACTTTGTGTCTAGGTCTAGAAATGTGGTCCTACAATGTATTTACAATGTATTGATTTAGACATATGGAAATTTATCTTTGAGGTTTGTGTTTTTAAACAATTTCCCTCACATTTCACAATTATTTATGTTGGTCTTCAATCCCAACAGCATTGAAGTTTGTTTTTGTGACCTGTCAAAATGTGGAAAGGGTACAGTAAAATACTTTTATATAAACTAGGTGCAATCCAGTTTTATCAGTTTTGACATAATTTATGTTCCTCTCTGACCCATCAACAACTCTGACCCATCTAACATTGCAGTTAGCTCAAACTGGATTCCCGTATCCAACAACAGACTCATGTATAGTTAATCCTTCCACAAATGGAAAACCTTCACTTTTTAACATTGTCAATCTTTGGAAAATCTAGAGGCAAAGTAGTTTGTGTCTGCAGTACAATGCTACATTTTTGGAATTATACAATTCCTTTTGTTTTCACTAGATGGCATCATTGAGCTGTGAAAGTGAAGACAGCGCTCTTACAGCAGTCAGAAGATTTCTCCATCATTTCCAACAAACCCTTCCTTATAGCAGAGGATTTTTCATGTTTTTTTTTTTGTTTTTGTTTTTTTTTAGCATTTTCATGGTTCTCAAAATGTGGTAGATGCCGCTGGTGGTACTCAGCCTCCCTCTGAGTGCCACCCTCTGGTATGCAAGAGGTGGTAAAAATTTAAATGATTCATTCTTTTAAACGAAAAATTTTTGTTTAAATTTAAAAAAAGAAAAAAAATTAAAATCACTCCTTTTTGTTTGATGAAGTGAAAAAGTTATTTGCAGAAAATAAACTTTTATTTACGCATGTCAGAATTTTTTGGTTGAGAGCCTTAGTTTTTGGTTGCGATTCTCAAAGTTTTGTTTGATGCTACCTTTTTTTATTTGAACTCAAAGAATTATGCTTGCGATTATCACATTACTTTACCCTAAAACTAAACCTAATCCTAACCTAAACCTAAACATAACCTCAATTCATACCCTAGTCCTAAACCTAAACAACATTTCTTCTTATGGGGCCCATAAGGAGCAAAGGATCCTCTCAATGTAGTATTTGTTGAAAAATATTCCAGTAACACTTTATGTGAAGGGGTGTGAATAAGACTGACATGACACTGTCATAGACATGACATAACACCTATCATGAACATGAATAAGTCTTCATGAATATTTATGACTGTTGTCATAAAGTGTCATTCGGTAAATCATGACACCTTTAATACAAAGCTGACATTATTCAAAATGTCTTTGTTATGACAACTTGAAGAAATCATGATCTGACATAAATTTGTTATAAAAGTATTACCGATTAAACTTTAAAAATTAGCTTTATGTGGTAATATTATATTGGTCTGCCATTTTGTTTAGTCTTAAATTTCTTAATTTAATTGATCCTAAAGTTTTACAGCAAGATGTCTACAAAGCACTTATGAACTTAGCATTTGAAACATTATTTAAGGCTTTATTTAAGGATCATTTATTACGGCTTATTATTAAGGCTTATTATTTAAGGCTTTATTTATTTACTACTTTATTTAAGTAATGCCATACACCATCTCCACCAGTGAGAGGCAGCAGTGCACGAACAGGCGTGCAGTGTGTTGGTGAAGAAGAAATCTTCCATATTGTGGGGACCATGGTGGGGACCAGTGACGTGAGGTCAGGGGACATCATGGAAAAATAATATATAATTAAAGCTCCGCGGAGCCTCAAGCGACCCTCGCAGCTAAGCGCCGCTCAGGCCTATAGCCACCGCGAGGGTTCCAGCACCGCCTCCCGCCAGACACCGCTGACTCTCGCGCGCCTGTCCACCAGGCGATCCGCTTTGATGCCTTCAGCAGCGCTCCCTGGCGATGCACCAAAAATCTGGAGCAGATTGGGCCATGTAGCGAGGAGATACAGCTGTTTGATCAACCTAGGGGGCGTAGTGGAGTTATATTACAATTAAACTCTATTGGGCTCCTTAGAGGTTCACAAGTGTTAATCATAAAAAGTCTGGTGCAAATCGGATGATGCGTTTGTGAATAAGAGACGATCGTATGCATATGGCGAGGGACTGCCATTTGGCCACGCCCCCACGGGTCAGTAGGCATTGACAGAGTTCATCATCATGTCATTTTATGTCAGTCTGCACAGGATGAAACCCATATGAATTAGAGAGTAAAAGTCAGACATACAGTAGAAAAAACAGGTGACTTCCTGTCGGAAGTGGGCGGGGCTAAGGTGATGTCATCAATCGACCACCTAACTGTGATGAGGGCTGGTCTATAATGAGACATAGAAAGTCTGATGCAGCTCTGACCTGGCATTTGGAAGTTATTTCACATTCATGTTTCATGGTGAATAGTCAAAGTTTGGGTCTTAGCCACGCCCACATGCTTTGACACACAAAAATTCCTGTGATGACTTTTGAACTTTAATGTCTCAACTCTCTGCTGACTGAGTTTGAAGTCTGTATCTCAAAAGCTGTAGGAGGAGTTCGATCAGATGCGACGTGTATGAGAAATAGGAAATGGTGGATTTTGATCCAAAATGGCCGACTTCCTGTTGGGTTTGCACCATGGCTCCAAGAGACTTTTTTGTAGGTCCTGACATGATACACATGTGTACCAAGTTTCATAATTCTAGGTTAAAGCATGGCTTGGGGCTGATCATTTAAAAATTTCTAGGGGGCGCTGTAGAGAAATTAGGCCACGCCCATCAACGACTGTTATGGATTCCTGTTCGGGGATGAATAAGGATGCATCCTAGTGAGTTTGGTGCAGCTGGGCTGAAACATGTGGAATCTAGAGGCAAACGTATTGCGGCGGCATGACCTCTGCTTTGCCGCGCTGCCACGGCCACGCCCTCTACAGAAAACTCTTGGCGCTTTAAAGCAAGTGAGACCAACATGTTATCTGTCATCCAACACAGAATCATGTTGATTAGGTGCAGTGAGCCAGAAAGGCAGCTTTCCATGGAAAAAAAAGCACTTCCTGTTCTGAGGGGGCGGGGCTTAGATGACGTCAGACTATGACAACATAGGATCGTAGGGGACCCTACCAGGATCACTCATGTCAAGTTTGGTGCAGCTGGCCTCAAAATTGTGGAATCCACAGCCAAACGTAAGGACACGGCGTTTAGGGTCACTTCGCCACGCAGCCACGCTCACCTGCTGGATTCAAATGAGCTTGGCTTGGAATCCTCAACACACCAACATGTTTTCTGTCTGTGGACACAGTTTCATGTTGATTAGGTCAAAGCGCTTAGCTGCTCGGGAAGCGCTTAGCTGCTCGGGCCTAATAATAAAACCATTTACATTGCTATTTTCACCCTGTGGTTTGTACTATAAAGTATCTATTTTTTACTTAGCTTAACCAATTCTGATTAGTTTTTCTTCAAAATCACTGGATTTTTGCATTTTCCCATTCAAATGCTCAGAAGCGAAGCCGGTGAGGCAGCAGCGAGCTGAGCCTCACCTGGGATTGTGCAACCTCTCGCTAACTGCACTGGCTGCCATTCTATGGGAGCATGTTCGTCCTGTTTGTACACCAGCAATAAAATGGCTAAAAAACATTTAATATATGGACTGATTTCCCATAATTTAGCTTATGTATATAATGTACAGTGTTTGTTTTTTTTGTCACCAACTGTGTGTGTATCGTGTTTTGTGTGCGGAGGAGCAATCAGAAACGACAGAGAACAGACTCGAGGTGAGGCAGGCAATTCTCTTGCCTCATCGCTGGCGGCGCTCATGATCCCAGATATTGTGACTCCACAACTGCAGAGTAAGACACAGTGAGCTAGCCATGGAGCTAGCCAATCAGTAAATAAGTAAAGTACAGCGATATATTTGTTTTCTTCTCTCTTCCGACGTCAACATGAAAGACTACATTTCTACACTTAAACAGTTTTCTTAAGTGGATTTTCAATTGACGCAGGAGATAATAACTAAAGGAAGATCAACACCAGAGCTGAAAGTTTTGCTTCGAGACAGTTTGATGATTCTTAAACGGAGTAGAGTAGAAAAGACATGCCGAGGATAGACTTGGCTTTGGATGAACGGATTTTTTTGTGCAGAATTAGCGGTGCATGGATTTCAATGACAAGTAAAGGTAAGACAGCAATAAGATGTTTTTGTTTAGTTTTTTAATGAAATGTGCGTTTTGTGGGCTACAGTTTGTATGTGTAAATAATTCAGTAAAGTAGAAGCGGTAGCTAATCTACCACAGCAATTATTTATTAATTAAACATTAAGCCTAAAACATACTACAACAACAGACTAAATGTTCTGTTCTGTGTGCAAAATTCTTGAATGTTTTTTGGTGTTAAATCCTAAAACATGAAGTGGCATTGTTGTCAGTTGCTATGGCAACGAGTCTGCGTAGCTTGGCGAATACAGATCACTTTGCTGTGAATCATAGCACAAAATTAATACCTACATTTTTAAGTTTCACTGAGTTAACGCGGCTATGGATGACATGTAAAAGATTAGTCTTTTTGCCCTCCAGCATTGTATGCTTGCGCGAAATTTCCGTACGTCCAATAACATGCATGGTGTCTAAGTCTTAAGTCAGTGNTATGAGAACTGAAATAAGATGTGACGTCTATGAAATAGATGAAATTGAGGCTTTGATCCAAAATGGCCGACTTCCTGTAGGGTTTGGACCAGGGCTCCAAGAGACTTTTTTGTACATCCTGATGAGATACACATGTGCACCAAGTTTCATAATTCTAGGTTAAAGCATGGCTTGGGGCTGATCATGTTTTGGGTGAAAAGTGTCATTTCACAAAGCCAAAGTTTGACGCTTAGCCACGCCCACATGCTTTGATGTACGACAATTCTGTTGATAACTTTTCAAGTTTAATGTCTCACCTCTATGCTGAGTGAGTTTGAAGTCTGTATCTCAAAAGGTGTGGGAGGAGATAAATAAGATGTGACGTCTATGAAATAGAAGAAATTACGGCTTTGATCCAAAATGGCCGACTTCCTGTTGGGTTTGGACCATGGCTCCAAGAGACTTTTTTGTACATCCTGATGAGATGCACATGTCTACCAAGTTTCATAATTCTAGGTTAAAGCATGGCTTGGGGCTGATCATGTTTTGGTGAGTAGTGTCATTTCACAAAGCCAAAGTTTAACGCTTAGCCACGCCCACATGCTTTGATGTACAAAGATTCTGTTGATAACTTTTCACCTTTAGTGTCTCAACTCTCTACTGAGTGAGTTTGAAGTCTGTATCTCAAAAGGTGTGGGAGGAGTTAAGTCAGATGTGACGTCTATGAAAAATAGGAAATTGCGGCTTTGATCCAAAATGGCCGACTTCCTGTTGGGTTTGGAGCCTGGTACCAGGAGACTTTTTTGTACATCCTGACAAGATACACATGTGTACCAAGTTTCATAATTCTAGGTTTAACCATGGCTTGGGGCTGATCATGTTTTTGTCAAAAGTGTCATTTCATTAAGCCAAAGTTTGACCCTTAGCCACGCCCACATGCTTTGATCTACGAGAATTCCTTTGATAACTTTTCACCTTTAATGTCTCAAGTCTCTGCTGAGTGAGTTTGAAGTCTGTATCTCAAAAGGTGTGGGACTAGTTCAATCAGATGTGACGTCTATGAAATACAGGAAATGGCGGCTTTGATCCAAAATGGCCGACTTCCTGTAGGGTTTGGACCAGGGCTCCAAGAGACTTTTTTGTACATCC
>NW_015114804.1:45795-46800 GCF_001443285.1 Poecilia latipinna
GGCTGAACGATGTGGAATCTAGAGCCAAACGTATGGCGGCGGCGTTACCTCTGCTTCGCCGCGGTCCCACGGCCACGCCCTCTACAGAAGACTCTTTGCGCTTTAAAGCAAGTGAGACTAACATGTTATCTGTCATCCAACACAGAATCATGTTGATTAGGCGCAGTGAGCCAGAAAGGCAGCTTTCCATGGAAAAAAAAGCACTTCCTGTTCTGAGGGGGCGGGGCTTAGATGACGTCAGACTATGACAACATAGGATCGTAGGGGACCCTACCAGGATCACTCATGTCAAGTTTGGTGCAGCTGGCCTCAAAGTTGTGGAATCCACAGCCAAACGTAAGGACACGGCGTTTAGGGTCACTTCGCCACGCCGCCACGCCCACCTGCTGGATTCAAATGAGCTTGGCTTGGAATCCTCAACACACCAACATGTTTTCTGTCTGTGGACACAGTTTCACCTCGATTAGGTCAAAGGGGTCAGATAGCGACCGTTCAGCGTAAAAAATGACACTTCCTGTTCTCAGGGGGCGTGGCCTAAGTGATGTCATCATTTGACCATTAGGTATTGTAGGGCACCCGATGATGATCAATCACTGAAAGTTTGGTGCTGCTGTGATTTTTATTGTAAAAGTTATAACCGTTTTATTTTTCATGGCGAATAGGTGAACTTTGACCCCAGGTAACCCCCCTTCAGGAAGGTCGAAAACGCAAACATTTGATAACTTTGGATCGGGCATGCCTTATGAACCACCAGACCAAGTTTGAAGCCGATCCATCAAAATCCCTAGGACAAGTTCGATCAAATGCGAACCCTGTAAACAGCCAAAATCGGGTCAAAATCGGAACTTCAATCCAAAATGGCCGACAATCTGTGATACTTGCACTATGACATTAATTGTAAAGTCAGAGTGTTTTGGGGAGCTCTACAAGTGTACCAAATTTCAAGTCTCTACGATAAAGTAAGTGAATAGGAAAGGGTCTTTTGAAAGTTGCTAAGATCGGAAG
>NW_015114804.1:50938-53714 GCF_001443285.1 Poecilia latipinna
TTCGCAGCGCTTAGCTGCTCGGGCCTAATAAACATTAGAAGAACAATAGGCCTTCGCAGCGCTTAGCTGCTCGGGCCTAATAACATATTGAAAATATTACTGAATATTTTAAAATAAATTAACTTTAAAAAAAAATCATTTATAGTTTTTTCAATCTTTTAATGCTCACAACAAAATCTAAATTCCAAGGAAATTTTGCCATTCCCTCCATAATGCCGATAACACAAACTCAAATACACAAGACATGCTAAACTCTGAGTTTCTTGGGATTTGCATTAAAGAAGCTTCTGCCTCAGCGAGATGAAAGACAAACCCAGACCTTCATCATCAACCTCTTCACCTGCAGTTCTGGAGGTGGGGGTTAAGTCCGGTTACAGACACGGGGATCCAATTGATCTGACCTCTGACCTCTTGCTCTGATGGTAAGGGTGGCTCCGGGTCAGACCTGTAAGGGATACCCTCTTTATCCTCCCAGCTCAAAGGTGGGGGCCCGTCGCCCAGTCGAGACCCAGTGGTCCCCAGGGTCCGCCTACCACAAGCGTCGCATTCACATGTTCGATAACCGCAACTTTTCCCAAGGGCGGCTTGCTCTCCCTCTCAGTTAGGAATCTTTTTTTTAAGACCACAAAGCAAATTTTGCATGGAGAAATGACAGATAAATGTACTCATCATTTAGTAGGTGCTCTGAGCCCTTGCTGCCTCCCCCGGATTTGATGATCCAGTGTTTTCCCCCATGAAGACTGAGCTGATCCCTCTCTCTCATTCAAGGACTTGTTAGGGATTTTTAATGGAGAGGGCTGCGTAATGCCACTTTCTTTGAGGTATCCATTGAAGTCAGCACCATTGCATTAAGCTCACTGGTCTTCCTAAGGGCACCTTTTCATCACGAGCCACACACACACACACACACACCGTTATCCCTCACACTCCCCTCTTTTAAGTTGAAGTATTGTCTTTAACAGCATTATAACGGTATCATTCCGCTCCCACCGTGAGCAACAAAGACACGAAACGCCAAATCCTAGAACACAGCAATCTTTGTGTGTGTGTGTATGTGTGTGTGCTCTTTAAAGCAATGCTAATGGGGACTAAGAAGCATTAAAGTGACCCCTACTGTAACAAAAGAGTTAATAATCCGTTTAGAAAACAATCAGATCCCCTGGCCATGAGAAAAGACCCCCGCTAAGTCTTTCTGTGGCGAAAAGGAGTGAATCCACCATTTTTTTCCCTCTCTCTCTCTCTTTCTCTCTCTCTAATCAGCAATCTTGTTCAACATTGCTTGTTTTTATCGAGCTCTCAATTGTTGGGGACAATGGAACGCTTTTTAACGGCAGCTCTCAGCCAAAGCTGTTGGATAAAACGGCGAACGTGGAACAGTGTTGCCGTTTCGGGAAGCGACCCAGCCCGCCGGAGGTCGGGGGTTTGTTATCCGCCCTCATTCACTGTAAATGAGCCCCGCCGGACTTCCAAAGGAGCTGTTAACAAACAAACGTCGGCTCGCCCGTTAATTGCTAATGACGGCCTCTTTGTCTCGTTTCCTCCCCCCCACCCCGCCTCTTTCTGGGTCAAAATGTTCAACCAGAAGAATCCGTCCGCCAGCAAAGTGGCTTTTCAGGTCGCTATGATGTAACAGATGATATGAGGTCATTAAGAAATGTTAGCTAGCCACAATCTGCGTTTCTATTGAACACATTGAACACATTTGCTTAATAGAAACACGGCAATATGAAAAAAAATATATTTTGTTAAGTTTTGGCTCTATCAAAATTGGTTTATCTTGCAAAACTGCAACGGAAACACTTCTTCTTGTATCGCACGATTGACATGATCAACAACTGGACATCGCCACTGGCACGAAAAACAAAGTCGTCGACAGGAAGTAGTTGGAGGATCATGGCGCAGAATGTTTTTTAGTGACTTATCGTGTGAACAAACGTATTCATGCGTGATTTTAAGTGCATTCTTATTTAATGATGAAATTGTGTTTTTTTCCCAACATTAGTGAAATATTCACAAAGTTTTGCTCACATTTGTAATGGGAACGCAGCGAAAGAGTAAGAAGGATCTCCGTCGATGCGTTACTTGAGCCTGACAGGCTTGTCTGATATGCATCAGAGTGATCCATCTGTTTTAACACCAGGTCAGAGCTGAATCCATCACTTCTTATCTCTGCTGTCAAGTAGGTGAGGACGGGTTTTTCTCCATAGCCCCCCCTGCTGATCGTCCTCGCTTCCTGCTATCTTCACTCTGCTGCATCCTGGAAACTGACTACAAGAATATAGTTTGGCTTTTTTTTTTTTTTTTGGTTAGCAAAATTTAGAACTAGTTTCTGCTCATTATTTTCTTTGTTTACTAGTTTAGCATTGACTTTATTTTTATGTGTCAAGTGTTCAGCTAATTTTTGTGAGTGCTTAGCAGTTTAGCTTTGACTACAACTAATTTTATGTGTTAAGCAGTAGCTTCAGCTAAAAAAAATTGTGTTGAGTGTTAGCTTCAGCTTGTTTTTTATGTCCTTAGCAGTTTAGCCTTAACTTCAGCTTATTTTGTTATGTGTTTAGCATTAGCCTCAGCTAGATTTAATATGTGTTGAGCATTAGCTTCAGCTAATTTTCTTATTTAAGGTCAGCTTCCTGTGGACTTTTTAGGTTTAGCTGTTTGGTGTTAGCTTGCGCTCATTTTTTATTTAATCTAAGTATTTAATATGTGTTTTATGGGAATGTGGATCTTTCAGATCAATTTGAGAAGCAATTTTGATCAGTAAAACTTAATTTTTTTG
>NW_015114804.1:57440-63345 GCF_001443285.1 Poecilia latipinna
TTTAATACTTAAGTATTTTTAAAAGCCAGTACTTTTGTACTTTTACTTAAGTACATTTTTTGAGTACTTTCTCCACCGTGAAACTATCACTGCCACCTCTGCTGTACCAGCCAGAGAGAGAGAAAACGTGTCAGTTTCATGATATTTTTTTGGGGCGGGGTGTCTTCATTTACCTCAGTGCAAATTGCCCAGGAGGAACTGGATTGTGGGACTTTATTTGAAGGGCTTTTCTGCGGTAAGTTATTCCTTTGTCTGGGCCGAGCTAATAGCAGGGAATTGGATTCAAATAGAGTCAAGCTGCCTCCAGAGATCCCTCAATCCACCGTCACTGTTTAAAAAAAAAAAAAAAACAGCGAGGTCTGAGGCCAGTCTAAATATTTGGTAGTCTTAGCAGGTTCATGTTAAAAGACACACACACTCACACACACACAAACACACGCGGTGAATGCACAAACAGGCCGAGGCTGTGAAGTTGAATGGCATAGCTCAAAGCTTTCCTCCCCCTACCTCTTTCTCGCTCTCTCTCTCTCTTTCTCTCTCTCTAAACCGCCAAACCATTCTCCCCCTTTCTTCAGCTCAGAGGAATTCATTAACTGCCTCTCCACAGAGACACTATGGAAATCAGGCAGCTACAAAGGCGGGGAGGGGAGCGCGGAGGGAGGGGCGGCAGCGGTGACGGTGGTGAATGGGGGGGGCTATATTATCCTATTAGATGGTGGATATGTCTCGTTTCCCTCCCCTGTCATGAGAAAAACATTAATTTTAAGTGAGCGGGGAGGCAGAGAGAGAGAGAGAAGGGATGGGTGAGGAAGAGGAGGGGAGGGTAACGGTGAGGGTCTTTAACATTGCTCTTTTATCGAGCTGAAATGGAGAGTCCCCTGGCTCCATTTACCTTGGCAATGAGGATCGAGCCGCCCTCCATGAATGCCATTTAAAATGCCATGGAGATTAAGCATCCTCTCTCCCTCTCTCACTCTGTGTTTCTCTCAAACACACACACACACACACACACACACACACACATATATATAGCGGTGGTGGCAACGCTCATCATAATGTGTGTTTAGGAAAAAAAAAAAACAGCTTTGAGATTCATGAGTAAAGCCCCTCTAGGTGCCAGCGTCGAAGAGGGAGAGGAAACGGGAGGAAGAAGACACAGAAGAGCGGACCGTCACTTAGCCAGAGTGGGCTTTAAGCACTGTAATTAAATCATTAGACACACACACACACACCCCTCATCCCTCTCTCTCTCTCTCTCCCTCACTCACTCTCAGCTCAGCCAAGCTCATCAGAGGCTCAGAGTGTGAAATGATGAATCTGTATTTATGGGGATGGAGTAATTACACAGCTAACCTCTGAGGGAGACCGGGAGGGCCACGGGGCCTCTGAGCAGGGTGCAGGGTGCTCGACCTCATTAGCACCGCCCGAGTGTGAGTGTGACGGAGTGTGTGGGCACAAGGAGTGTGTGCGTGTGTGTGCGTGTGTGTTTTAACGGATCAAACCGAAGCAGAGTGCCTGTTGTGATAGCCGAGACGCCTCAATGAGGAAACAACCTGTTTTTTTCTCCCCCTGATTCTCCAAACGTCACTTTTTATTTATTTATTTTATCTGAAGCATCAGATTGTTCCTGCTCTTAGCAGAGCCGGCCGGAGGCATAAGCGTGCTTTGCGAGAACTTACGGCGATCTGCTAAAACGGAATATTTTTGATTTAAGTGATTTAGAAAACTGTTTAACAAAGGTCCAGATCTAGACAAAAACCGGCTACGTTCAGAAACATGCTGGTGAATTTTGTTGGATATTTGTTGCTGATGTTGGAAAAGCGTTTCAAACAACTGCAAGACACTTCAAACTCTGCTTTTGTTGTATATTAACCACAAACGTAAAATAAACAGTTAAATTTAAAAAAAAAAAACTAATATTAACATTTCAGGATTCAGACAGTAGACAAGAGACATTTTAATGCTAATTTTATTTTTTTGTTGTTGCTATTTGTCGAGGCTGAGAAAGAAGATCGACAAGATTTAATCATTTTTCATGTGGACAAAAAGAAAACTTGAACACATTCAACCCAATTAAAAAGTTGTTTCTGCACTACTAAACCGGCTGAAACAAGATTACTATATTTACCTTGTTAACACAAAACACACCTTTGTATTTGGAACTATTTCTACACAGTCACTACGTGGAAACTGTCAAATCTGAGGCTAAGGAGGAACCAAGTCTTTTAATGGAAAAATGAACAAAAAGAAACTTGAAATGTACGATGGAGGGAAAACACTGGGGAAGGAGAAACATGACAGACGGACGGTGAAACAAGTGGAGAACAAACCAGAAAGCTTCAGTACACTGAGGGAGGGGAGAGAGAGGCATGGGAACCGGAGGGGCTAATCAGAGGTAAGTGGAAGCAGCTGGGGAAGAGAGCAGGTGGAGGGAAATCAGGAGATGTGAAGCAGCTGGGACGGGAATCATACCGGTAAATTGAGAAAGGGAGAAATATTGAAAATTGGCTAAAATAGTGAGAGATAAGCCAATTAACAATAAAATAACGACCAAAACAGAATCATAAATGAAGCTTCTAACTCTGAAGGATCACAACAGAAACTAAAATAGCTGCACTATCATATTTTATAAAACAGGGGCCAAACTACGAGTTCCATTTTGGTGACTTTTTGGCAACTCCAGGTTAGCTAGCATTACCAGGCAACGTCCATCTTACTCCATAACAGTAAACACTTTATAATTACCTCTTAAACTTAGAGATGCAATAAATTATCAACTAATGAACAAAATACTTGGATATTCAACCAGTCCGAAACTTAAAAATCCATTATTTTCATGACCAGTGAATGTAACATTCTAAGCACTAGGCCATCCACTCTTCAGTGCAGATGTTAACAAGTGAAGACAACTCAATGTTACCTTAGTGCTACTGAAAATAGCTATATAAAAGGAGGTTAAGTGTATAGCACTGTATTTTCAAAACCAAAATAATAATAAATACATTCAATGGTTGTTATAATTGTACTTCATCACCTTCCTAAAATAATGACCTCAGTCATTTTTTTTTAACCAAAAGTAATTTTTGGAAAATATATATAAAAAAATAAAAGAAACAAAAACAACCTTTTTCTTGCCAAAAGATTATTATTATTTTTTTTTTAAAGACATAGGCCATTATTTTAAGAAGGTGGTAGCATGCAACAATCAATATGTCAGACCAATTATGATATTATGCCTTCATGGATTAGCTGGAAATGGGCCCCCAAATATCTACTCGGGGCCTCATACAGCCTTTGGTTGGCCCTGTTTGTCAGTTTTCACTCCACAGTCCTCTCTATCTCTCTACCATCTGGTATCCTCTTCCATCTCTGACATTACCTTCAGCATTCTTTATCTTTGCCCTGAAAACACGAAGCTCCACTGACTCCTGACTATAATCGCGGGACTTCCCTTGGGGACCTGACCGAGGACTGATGCCAGCGGGGCCGATCTATGAGGCAAGAATGTCCCCGAGTACCCTTCAAAAATACCTTCCAAAAATTATTTTTTAAAAAGGGTAATTACGAATATTAATAATAATAATAATAATAATGATACACCCAGGCCTATATATGCACACACTATCACACGTGCGCTCTGCTGAAATTAAATCACACACTTCAACACATACTCGCCAACACACTCACACATACGCGCGACCTGGGCTAACCAATGCACTAATCGCCTGCCCCGGGCATAGGAGGAGCTTGGTGCTTAAGTAGGCTGCCAATCAGTCAGTCAGCTCCACATCCACAAAGCTCCCGCGGCCAGACGCTCGCATCACTCCGCTCTCGAGGTGCCAAACTGCGGCTCTGACATTAGCTACTCCGTGGCGGCGGAGAGGAGGAGACGCTTGGCAGTTTCTGAAATAAAGGGGGTATCTTTAGGTTTAGACAGCAACCCCCCACCCTCCCTCCTCCTCCCCTTTTTTTCTATCTGAGGATTCCTACTTTCTTTCTTTTCTTTTTTTTTTCTTGCTGTATTCCTCTTTTGACTTTTGTGGAGCTCTGTACCGCACGGACTTTTTTCCCCCTCTCCCCCGGACATGTCTTTCCCTCAGCTGGGGTTCCCCCAGTTCCTCAGTGCCTCACATGAGGTGTACGGGAGCGAGCGGCCGGCCTCAGCCGCCCGGGACGGAGGCACGGAGGGCGCAGTGAGCTCCTCCGCTACGGCCGCGGCTGTCGGCTCTATGCTGGGGATGTACGGAAGCCCGTGGGCGGCTCCGAACTACAGTGCCTTTCTGCCGTACAGCGGAGCGGCGGACCTCGCCCTCATATCCCAGATGGTAAGAGCTGCTGCTCTAGACGCTCAGGTGTTATAAGACAGGTCCATGCGCAGACCGTGTGTTTTTTTCCTCTTTCTGCGCATTTAAACATGTAGAAAGTAAACTTTTAACTGGAAAAAAAAAAAAAACAAAACAAAAAAACACCCGTTTCTGCAAAACTCCGGTATTGTAAGTTACGTTTATTTTCTTCTTAGGTCCCGTTATTTGTTTGCACGCTGAGTAATTTTAAAATCTTCTGAATTTTTTAACTAATACGTGTCAATTTTGAAATACTTTTTTTCATAACACCACTAAAATATTGGAAATGTAAAAAAGTATATTTTTTTTCACTTCAGAAACATACCTGTGCTAAGTTAAAAAATCTACAATGTATATAAAAGTAGTTTGGAGTAAAACCATATTATTTAGTTTTTAACTTGAAAGGAAGTAAAATTATATCCGAAACAACAATTATTTCTGGAGTTAATTTTGGTGGGGCAGTACTTAATACACTGGTTAAAATAACTGTTGCAGTTTAGCCAATAAATTTAACCAACATTTTGCAAACATAATTTCTGGAGGGAAAAAAAAGGTAAATTCAGTAAACTATTATAAATCCAATTGTTCAAGCATATAAGTTACACTTTAAAAAAATGTTTTCAGATCATTTCTGCTCATCCAGTTTATTCTCCAATGTTGTAAAGAAACAAAAATCCATTATTGGTTTTTAACTGTGACTGAAGAATTGACTGGAACAATAATAAAACTTTAAATCTATTCTAACCAACTCTTCCACTGATACGTGCCATTTACCGGCAGGACATTCAACTTTCTGGGAAGTTTGACTTTAGCATTAGCTCTAGTGCTAAACTATTTAAAGCTCGATACAAATTAAAATTCTGACAAAACCTCAAGTCTTATGATAATTCTTATTATTTAGCAAGGTAATTTATTCATGATAAAACCAATATAAGCATATCAGCCTCACTCTTCACTTTTGGGTCTAATAAACTACAAATATACAATTATAATCGAAATTGTAAACATTGTTTAACATAAAAAACTGATACACTTTAATAAGATTTAAAGTATGACTAATATTTAATCCGTTCCAAAAATAAAAAAAATCCCGTTTTACAGTGTAGACGTTATTCAACAAGTTGCCTTCCTCTCCCCGGTGCTATTCCCAGGGCTCCCAGTACGAGCTGAAGGACGGCCCGGGCTCCCACCCAGCGGCCTCGCTGCCCGTCCACCCCGCTCAGGGCTTCTACCCATACGGCCAGTACCCCTACGGGGACCCGTCCCGGGCCAAGACGGCCACCAGGGAGACCACCAGCACCCTGAAGGCCTGGCTGCAGGAGCACCAGAAGAACCCGTACCCCACCAAGGGGGAGAAGATCATGCTGGCCATCATCACCAGGATGACCCTCACACAGGTTGGCAGCAGCAGCGACTTCTGCTGCACAATAATGTTTTTTGCATTAAGGTGAAATAAGATACGATTTAGCAAAATCCTTTTTTTTTTTTTTTTTTTTTAAAAAAAATGCTTTATAAAAGATTTTTTTTTTTTTTTTTTGAAAAATTAAGAGAAAATAAAAAAA